>NC_079502.1:87880021-87978787 GCF_030052815.1 Hevea brasiliensis
TTTGGTTATATATAATTAGCGGGGTAACCATACAAACTGCTTGTTTAGTGAGAGTTTTTAATCAACTCTCAAAATAATTTGTGTGGCTACTTCATCTTGTATCTCTTGCAATGGTTCCTGTACTAAAATTGCCTTGCAAAAGTCTTATTTCATATTTATATATAATGTCTTTCCACTTACTAATCTTATTAGAAATAACTGTAAATATATATATATATATATATATATATATATATATATATATATATATACTTTTTAAAATTTTATAATTTTATCTCATACTATAAAAATTATCAATTAAACTCTAAATTTTTTAAACTTTTCTTAATTCTATTTCTTCTAATTAAATTATTATCTCGCCAACAGAACTACCACGTTAGATGCCACGTCATGCCACTACAGAGTAAAATTAATAATTAATAAGAGTTAAAAAGTATAAAATTTAATTGACAAATTAGCCCTCTCAACGTTCTTAATAATCTCTTATGATTAAGATATTCACTATATATGAAAATTAATTAATAACTTTAATTCAATGGTTGTCTTCATTTTTCATATATTCTTGTCAATTCAAGTTTGCAACCTTCACTTGATATTTCTAGTTTTAAACATTGTATACATCTTTGTATTTTTGGGATCCATTTGCTTGATTGCTAGTTATGGTTGATAGATAATTGTTGTTGCATATTAATAGTTTGATATTATTGGTTTTTATAATTAAATCAACGTAATAATTTCATTAATAAAAGAAGTTTTACAAAGAGATTGAGATATATTAAGCTGAGTGAATACATGTTGTACTGCTTGAACTCATTCATTCAAAAACTACAATTAAACATTAAAATCAAATTTTTAAAATAAAACTTGGACAAGTTCAAGTGAGCTAGAATTAATATTTTATTTTATTTTTTGTATATTTAAGATAAAATAATATAGATATTGTGAGTTGTTATGTAAACATGCTATGTAATATAAAATACTTATAATTATATAAAAATTAATTACTTTATTATACTCAGCTATGCAACATGACTCGTCACTAAAGTTAAAGTTTTGAATATTTTGTGGGGTTAGAAAATAGCTTACGATTGGATTAACATTAATTACAAACATCCTGTTAAATTTTTTGAAAACTAAAATTTTATAAGGATTTAATTTGGTTAATTTTTTTTATTAATTTTTATATTTAAAAATTTAATTTTAAAAAGAAATAAAAATCATCAGGGCGGCTGAGCATTCCATTGGATCGGTTCAAAATCCAACTGAATAAAAAAAATCAAAATTCAAATTTTGTATAAAAGTAAAAATCAAACCGAATTGTTTTATACATACAATCGAACCGAATCAAACTGATAAAAATTGGTTCGGTTCATTTAAATATTCGGTTCTTTCACATCTATATTTCTTCCTTCAATATGTAGAGTAACCACCCAAATCAATTCCAAATAACTATCCAAAACATAATTTCCATTAACATAAACTCAATATCACAATCATCCAAATCAATAATAAAAGAAACATTACAAATTGAACAAAATAAAATAAAAAATAAATGAAAGAGCACCGTTGGATTTGCGAAAAACACTACTGCGTGGATCTGTGGCGCTGATGTTGTGGCTCTACGGGCAACGGCGTTGGGCTCTAAAAAAGCACATGCAGAGTTGAGACCAAAACAAAAGAGAAGGGAAGGTGGGCGTCGGCAGTGAAGAAATGAAGGGGAGGAAAAATTAATGGAGCAGAGAAAACAAGAGGAGAAGAGAAATTAAGGGAGGTGAGTGGCACTGGTTAGAGAAGAAATAAGGAGAGAATGGTGGGAGAGGCAGGCGGCAGACTTGATAGAGAGGAAAAAATAAGGCGGAGACAAAGTTAGGATTTTAAAGAATATATATATATATATATATATATATATATATATATATATATATATATAAGAATTGAACGGTTGAGATTTCTTTAAGATGGATGGTTGAGATTACAAGTCAATTAAAACTGAAAAAAAAAAGGGAATACGTGACTGCTGGGTTTTGAGACCAATGCCTCCTGGTACTTAAAAACGGACTTTATCTTTGCGCAACGAGAAAGGAATCTACAAATGTAGTCTTTTAATTAACTTTTATTTAGTTCAGTTCGGTTGAATTGAATTTTTTTTTATCTAAAATTGAATCTAATTAAAATAATTAAAATTTTTAAAAATAAAATTAGACTAAACTGAATTACTATAGAAACTGAATTAAATTACTAAATTAATGCAGTTTAGTTTGATTTATTTGGTTTAGACTGAATAATGCTCACCCCTAAAAATTATGATAAAATTAACATAATTGTATAAAAATTAAATTTTTATTACAAATGATTTTTGAGTAAGTACACTTTAGTGTCTTACGGTTTGTGCATTTTATTAAAAGAGATTGAGATTCTTTTTTACATTTTTTGCACTTAAAATCCTGTGTTATTACATCTTTTACAATTAAAAATAAAATTATTAAATAGCGTCAATGTATACTAACGTGACAAATCTCTTTTTGACATGGTAAGTAAATCCTACTTATTTGGCTATATATATCTATCTACCTACTGATTTTCTCACAATTGGAAGGTAAATATCAATATATTCTGTACTTTTAAGTGCATATCTTCTTTGTATTAGATTTCCAATTGCAGTGCTAAATAATTATATCCAGGAGTAGTGGTCATGGTGGGGAAGACGGGCACATGAAGAACTAACTCAAGTCACTGGAGCTAAAGCAAAAAAACCTTCAACCAGGTGACCGCAGCCAAGAAAATGTGACTCTGTGTGCATGAGTTTGTAATGCACGTGCCCTGCTTCTCCATCTTGCCCACACACCCCCCTTCTCAACAACAATTCAGAAAAGCTAGCCACCTTGGTATGTGTGAGAGAGAGAGAAAGAGAGAGAAGGTTAGGTCCTAAAATGGTGAAACGGGGAGAAAGAGGCATCTGCAAATTTTGTGAAATCTGAAACCACTCACATATAATATAAAAGAGGCACAAGGGGTGCGTTAATTTAAAGGGGATATGGGGCAGGAAATGAAAGGCTGAGTTGGGTGTGGGACCATACGAGTCCCTGTGGGTTTGCATGGCATATATTTGCATTTGTTACCCAATTGCCCTAAACAGCTTTTCACAACTCACAACTAGCAATAGAGGACCACTCCCATTAGTATGAGAGCCAACTGGGTAAACTGATTATACAGCCAAATGAGTAATTTGATACTGGACGAATAATATGATTACAGAGCCAAATGAATAAAATTCACTTATCACGTCAATTTAAAAGCACAAAAAAATTCGTCCTGTCAACATATATTAACAAATTTAATAATTTTTTCCTTAAATAATAACAACATAATAACACAAACCTTTAACTAAAATAATAATAATAATAATAATAATAATAATAAAGTGTACTTATCCCATAATTTTTTTCCAAACAAAGCCTTTAGTCTCGAGCTTTGGTCTTCATTGACAATGAAGAGAAGAACATGACAGAAACACATTCGAAGAAAACTAGTAAATATCTTCCATATGAACAAATCAAGAAAATCTTATACAAAATGTGAGAAAAAAAAAAAAAGAGCGAATATGAAATGAAACAAAGGACGAAAGAGAAAATCTCAGAAGAGCAATCACTCTTGTAAAATTATGCAGCATCTTTTTTTTTTTTTTTTTTTTTTTTTTTTTTTAATACATATTAGCTACAGTTAAGGAAAACACAAAGCTAATCCAAAAGAAGGAATTTTTAACTCTGATAAGCTCATCTCCCACCAGATAGCTCAATAGCAAGCTGGTTATATGATGAATCATCTCCCCACTCAAATCTTCTCTGCAATCTTTCATATTCTTGCCTGCGTGTATCCTCAACATGCTGCCATTCTTCCCATCTCTCGGCCAGACCCTCTCCTTCCAGCATCCGTACAACCTCTGACATTGCTGGACGGTCTTCCGGTGATGCTTGGGTACAAAGTAATGCAACTTGGATCATCATTTCCACTTCCTGGATATTGTAATGTTCATTAAGGTTGCAATCTACGATATCATCCAGTCTTTTCTCCCTCTCAAGCTTCTTGACCTTCATAAGAAAATAGGTGAGGAACAGAACAATCAGTACGCAAAAACTCGTAAGATGGTGAAACAAGAAAATTACAATAATAACTAGAAACCAGGATGGCACCTGTCAATGGCATATCCTACTCCAAACTAAGGTTAGGTTATCTGATTAAACAAGTTCATATAACTATATAAATATAGGTAGGAAACAGAGAATACAGGCAGAGAAACCAAAATAACAACTAACACATTGCATAGTTATCTCACATGGTCAAGCAATAAGACATCATCCTCCTCTTCCAGCCGTGAAAAGTCAATTGCTCGTTGACCTGTTACAAGCTCTAGAAGCATAATCCCATAACCAAAAACATCTGTCCTTTCAGATGACTTCCCAGTAGATAAGTACTCAGGAGCAATGTGGCCCATGGTCCCACGAACTTGAGTTGTCACATTAGTCTTTTTCACATCCACCAACTTTGCCAGGCCAAAGTCACCAACAACTGCTTCAAAATCTTCATCTAATAGTACATTAGCAGCCTTCACATCCCGATGAATAATTTTAGGATTGCAATGTTCATGAAGGTATTCCAGTCCTCGTGCTGCACCTAATGCCACTCTTTTTCTTGTGGCCCAATCTAAAACGGGCTCCTCAGGTTTGCGTTCTACACCCAAGATCTAAAATAAGTCGAACTCACCAGAGAGGCAGCTATAAATTTTATAGGACAATAAAAGTTACACCAGAAAGAGGTGCACAAGATTCATTACGGGCTTCATATTTAAAAAGTTCAATAAAACTTGCAGCTTTCAGGAAAAAACGTAGAGCATGTATAAATTCAAAACTGTTTTGATGTTCATTGGGATTTGCTTATGATTGACCTAGATAGTTTAGCACTAAAACTTGTTTGACAATATTGGATGGACACAATTAAATTTATATTCCCCTACTCAAAATAATCTAATCTCCATTCATAATGCACCCCCTCCCGTCTCCCCAGTAATATGGATTTTGACATGGATAATTTTGTTGCTGCCACCCCCATATGATGAACATTATATAATGCCATATGAAGTTAAAAGAAAATTTACGACATGCTCTGAAATTCTCTTTCAGCAGCCACACTGGGGGTAACATGAAGCATAGTCATAGTAAGAGACTCTCTAAAGACAATTTCTAAAAGTTTCTCCTGTACATCTTTGACAAGTATTCTATCAAAAAATTGAATTAATCCAAATTTTAATTACTGAAATCCAAATAAATGGTTATTTTATTTGCTTGAATCGGGTTATGATAGGCATGTCAAATAACAGCAAACAGCTTCCATGGTTTGCTAGATACAGATGATTTACCCACCCTTCTGAACCCACATTACCTTACTATGGACTGACCATTATGGTCAACATGTTTACCATATGCTTACAGAAGTATGTAAAATTAGCAACATCTGTGATACAGAAGACATCACAAAAAAAACAATGATACCTGTTAGAAATTAGAATCTTCCATTCAAATATCTGGTATGAATAACTAATACCTCTTAGACGATAAGCCACACTTAAATTTGGCATAAATGGATACACCAAAAGCCGTTCTGATGGTGTAGTGCAAAACCCTATCAGCCGTAGTAGATTCCTGTGAACAGCTACACTTATCATCTCCACTTCACGTTGGAAAGCTGCATCTCCTCCTGGACTTTCAAAATCAGTTAATCGTTTAACAGCAACTTTTGTGTTATCTTGAAGTACTCCTTTATAAACTTTTCCAAACCCTCCTTGTCCAAGAATATTTTTCTCATTGAAGTTGTCTGTTGCCAGCTGTAATTCCCGATATGCAAATCTTTTCAATTGACCAAAAGCAATTCGTTGGTCAACTTCACCTGAGCACAGTAAGAAAGATATTCAACAAAAGTACATATTAATTTTTGACAGCAATTATACAAAGTTACATATTCACAAATGTGATTCTTTTTTTCTTTAAGTTTGTTAAATTTTCCTGTAGCATTGCACATTAAATTAATGGGACACTGATTATGAGGAAAGAAATTCAAATCAAGCTAAAATAATCAGGTTAGAATTTGTTGGAATCCAATAATTATAGGAATTAATTTAGTTTCTATATATAGTTAATTCCTTGTAATCATGCAATTAATTTTTGTTTCCTTCCCTAGATTTAGCTTCCTATTCTAAGGCTAGATTAATGTGTATATATATGAGACACATACAGATCTTTATTCATTGAGAAATATGCTAGAAAATTCTCTTCAAAACCTCTGGTTTCACCATGGTATCAAAGCTTTTGATTCATTAGGGCAGACTTAGTACCATTCATGTGTAGTATTAACACATACCGTTTATTGGTATTGTTCAAACATATTGTTCATTGGTAATGTTCACAGATACTGTTTACGTGTACTGTTCATCAAGACTGCTCATGTGGGGACCATTTTCTGACTTTTTTTTTCAACTGTTCCTAATGTATTGTGCCTCTACCCAACCCCTATCGTTGACCTAAACACAAGCAAATATGTCTAGAAGAGTGGATTACTCCAAAAGAACAAATGATATTGGGATTTTTTCCAATGAAGAAGTTCAATTCCTAAGACATTCATTGTCTTGGCTTGAATCTTAATCTTCCACAATTGTCCCTTCCAATTTTGTCAAATCAAGTAATGCTTTTCTTGCCAATATTAAAAAATTCTTTTTAATTATAGATTCTAGAGCAAACAAACATATAATAGGCTCTTCAAATAAATTTTCTACTTATTCTCCATATTCAAGGGGAAAAAAAAAGTCCGTATAGTGGACAGATCCTTAGCCACTAATTTTGAAACAAGTTTTATTGCTTACACTCCCACTAGAAAACTTCTATTCTTCATATTCCTAGCTTTCCTATTAATCTTTTATCTGTTAGTTCTATTACTCAAAGCTCTTAATTGCAAAATTGAATTCCCCCCCCATTGCATATTTCGAGAGTTGATGGTCTACTCAAACATTTTCTTTATCTAGTTATAGATGGTTTGTCACTTTTATTGATTGTTACACTTGAGGACTTAGGTTTATTTAATGAAAAAAAAAAATGAAGTGTTCTTTTGCTTTCAATAGTTTCACAAATGATTTGTATACACTACATAGTTTGACGTTGGGGTTAAATTTTTAGAAAACGACAATGATATAAAATAGATAAATGGAGTTTTTCGTGCCTATTTGGATTCAACTGGTATATTGCATAAAGCTAGGTGTAAATACTAATGCACAAAATAGGGTATCCGAGAGGAAAAAATAGGCATTTACTTGAATTGGCTCAATCTCTTATGTTTACTATAAATCTTCCTACACCTTACCGGGGAATGTTGTTATTGCTGAAATATATCTTATTAATAGAATGCCTCTTAGAACACTAAACTTTAAGAGTCCTTTAAAAGTTTTCCAAGGTAGCAACACTCATGCTGTCCCTCCAAAGATCTTTGGCTATGTTTGTTTTGTTCATCAGCAAATGTTAGAAAGTTATCACCTAAAACGCTCAAATGTTTGTTTGTAGGTTATTCTAATACTCAAAAGGACTACAAATTTTATTATCCTCTTCAAGAAAATATTTTGCGAGCATGAGTGTCACCTTTAGGGAGTCTGAACTTTATTTTCCTTCACAATCACCTCCTCAGGGAAGCATAAGAACGAAGAGGTGTTGTCTATTCCTATGTTTTTTGTTCCTACTCCTTTTCAGGGGGAGACTCCAATTCCAAGTGAGGATGACAAGGATCAACCACCTAACCAACCATCGCCTCAAACCCTAGAGAGATTAAAGAGGCAGAATTTGAGAAACTACATACATCGACAAAATGCAGATACGTCCATTGAGCATGATACACCTAATCAATTGTTACTTGTTCAAATTCTGAAGATTTATGTGGTAAGTCTCCTCCTGTCCTGGTAATTCTAATTCAGATTCTAACCCTAATTTCGTTATCGATGATCTTGATGTCCTTATTGCTTTAAGAAAGTGAGTGTTCACAATAAAACATAGGACAAATGATTCAATTGAAATATACAAGGCCAGGTTAGTGGCAAATGGCTTCACATGAACCTATGGAGTGAATTACTAAGAGAAATTCACACCTGTTGTAAAGATGAACTCCATTAGAATCTTGTTGTCATGTGTAGCTTATCTCGAATGGGACTTATAGCAGTTTGATGTCAATAATGCTTTTTTACATAGAGGCTTCGATGAAAAAGTGTATATAGAAATTCCTCTAGGGTTTGATGATGATAAAACCAATGTAAAAGTTTACAGGCTGAAAAAGGCATTATATGACCTGAAGCAATCATCGAGAGCATGGTTTAATAGATTCAGCAAAGCCATGATATCTTTTGCCGATTATCCAAATAATGTTGATCATACCCTATTTATGAAACAATATAAAAGTAAGATCACATTATTTATTGTTTATATTAATGATATAGTTATGGCATAAGATGATAAGGACGAAAGCACCTGTTTAAAGGAGCTCTTAGTCTAAGAGTTTAAAATTAAAGATTTGGGTAAGTTGCGGTATTTTTCTTGGAATAGAGGTTGCCAGGTAAAAAAATGGATATTTATCTCTCAAAGAAAATATATTCTAGATCTCCTAGAAAAAAATGGTATGTTGGGATGTAAACCTGTGGATTCTCCTATTGAAGCTAAGATGTAAACCTGCGGATTCTCCTATTAAAGCTAATCATAGATTGCAAGCAGGAGTTAGGGACCCAATCGATTTGAAGAGATATCATAGATTAGTTGGGAGACTGATATACCTTTCACACGCTAGACCAAACATACCTTATGCCGTCAGTCTATACCTCTCACACACTATACCAAATGTAGCTTATGTTGTTAAGTTTGGTTAGCCAGTATACACATGATCCTTGTGAATCTCACTTGGAAATGGTATTTCGAGATACCTAAAATCTGAACCAAGGAAAGGACTACTTTTTTCAAAGCATGGCCATCTTCAAGTACAAGCCTTTACATACACAGAATGGGTTGGATCTCTTGATAATAGAAGGTCAACATCAAGCTATTGCACATTTGTTTGAGGTAATCTAGTTACCTAGAGAAACAAAAAAATTAGAATGTGACAGCAAGATCAAGTGCAGAAGCAAGAGTATAGAGCTATGACACAGGCATCTGTGAATTGTTGTGATTGAAGAAATTGACGGAAGAGTTCAAGTTGTCAGAAACAAATGTTTATCCTTGTGTTTTGTGACAACAAGGCTGCTATTAGTATTATTCACAATCCACTTCAGGATGATCAGACCAAGCACATAAATATTGAATAGCACTTCATAAAGGAGAAGTTAGTGGATGGTTCATTAATTGTTTCTCATGTGACATCAAAGGAGCAGTTAGCCAAGTATTTACCAGGGGTCTAACCAATAGAAAATTCCATACTTTGATTTGCAAGTTGGGCATGTGTAAATATCCATGGACCAACTTAAGAAGTATTGGAATCCCATAATTATAGGAATTAACTTAGTGTCTATATGTAGCTGATTCCCTAATTATGTAATTAATTTTTTTTGGTTTCCTTTTTAGATTTAGCTTCTTATTCTAAGGCTAGATTAATGTGTATCTATATGAGGCATGTACAAATCTTTATTCATTGAGAAATATACTAGAAAACTCTCTCCAAAACCTCTGGTTTCATCAGAATTTTATTCTACTCCACAGACAGCCTGAAAAAACAAAAGGTGAGACCAATTTACATGTGGGGATGTTACAGACTAAAACAATCATGAAACGATTATTTAAAGATAAAGGGCTAATTGCCACAACCAATAAAAGAAACAAACTATACCCTTTTTTTCAATTTAAGGAAAAAATTGCTTACAGAGTAATTCAGTCTCTCTCTTTCCAACCACAGGGCACCAAGAAAACCATTTGCATTATGCACAAGAAAACTCTGACTAGATATATTAAGTGAGGCACTTACTACTCAACTTATGTTGGTGGTCTTGGATGTGAAAACTAACAGAAGCTGGAACGAGTCAAATAATTGCATATACAAGAACAAGGTGGCAGAATTCAAAAGAAGAAAAACAAGTGACATTCAAGGTTGAGCCCCTAAAGCACTTAATATGGCATTCTGACACAAAAACAAATATCATGTGGACAAAAGTGGCAAAGCAAGTTCTAGCTGAGTTGAAAGGCGATGGACCACCTTCATAAGAGGTTTGCTCATAGAATGAAAAAATGCAAAAGGCTATCAAGACCAAAAGGAAATGGTACAAGAGGTTGTCTACATACCATAGCTCAAAAGGAAGCAAAGAAGGCAATGATTGTTTTTAGCATTCTTTTGAGCTATACAAAGGCATAGCAACAGAGACAACATTTCGATAAAATGTCATTAACTTGTAATTGGTCCCCTTTACGCACTGTCAGCAAGAAAAAAAAGTACAACTGATGGATAGTGCTGGGATAAGTGAATGAGATTAAACAAGATTTGGATTAATTGAGATCGGGTTATTAGATATTTAGAAAGGACACTTGATGATAATAATGATGAGAGAGGGTTTTGCTCATGAAGGTGTGGCATGCTTATTCTTGTAGACATGTACATGCAGCAATATTTTATAAAATATGTCTATCTGCGCCCTGTCAGCGCATGTGTTTTCATTCACATGCATATTGAGGTGTGGAAATTGATTTTAATTGTCTCGAAAATAAAATTTTGAGTAGCTCAATAGGTTAAAATAAAAAAATACAAGGGCTTAAAGGGTTTTCTCATTGAAATTTAAGGGCTTCTTTATGCATATAGTATCAACCAGTAGCTGTCGTTCATATAGTTCCTATATACTGAAAAGTAAATCAAACCTTCAACATCCACAAACATATCGTGTTTGTAACCTTTGTGTCTACTCTTGCAAACAAAAAACAGTAAGCCAACAAAAAGAAGAAGAATTATAGTCCCTCCAACGATTCCAACTATAATACCAATCTTTGGCTTATTTGAAGCACCTGCCAACACAGAAAAGGATCAGCATGAGCTGCTCATAAAAGAAAAATTCAATGGTTGTAGATCAATAGCTAATCCAGTTACCTGAATCACTATTATCAGATTCACAGGGTTGTGGAAATTTTGCACCACAATTTAAACGATTTCCAGTGAAACTGAGATAAGTGAACCCAAATAAAAATTAAATTAAATGCCTACAATCAATGTTGCACACACACACACACACACAGAGAGAGAAAGAAAGAGTAAAAGAGTAAATAGGCAGAAAAATAGAAAAGAAATTAACAATTCATAGGCAGTCAGATTCTGCATACAAAAAGTTAGAGGGGAGAGAGAGAGAGAGAGAGAGAGAGAGAGAGAGAGGCAGTAGCTAATATCTATACTGTTGTTCATACTTGTATTTTGGAATTTGGAACAGATGCTCAGGAATATGACCACTGAGGTGATTTGAATCAAGTAGACTGCAAAGAAAATTTCATTTATGACTTTAAAAACTTGTAAAGATGCCCACGTATGCAAACACATACTCTTGACAGTCAGTCTTACAGAAAATGTTGGATCATCTTGTAAAGCTACCAAGCAATATGAATACTGAAGCAAGTTGTAAATGTTTCAATCTAAAATTGGACTGACTGTCTCCACCTTTTGTCACTTACATATTAATCAAATTTTGGAGACGAGAAAGTGATTCAGGGATAGCTCCAGTGAGGTTGTTTTGACTCAAAGTCCTGTTTATATAATTAAAAAATCAAATTTTTAATAATGAACTTACAAAAAAAACAGAGATATGCTACAGAGCTCAAAAAAATAAATATATCATAGATGATGCCACTCACAAAAATTGAAGCCTTTTAAGATCGCCAAGGGAAGATGGTATCTCACCACTTAAACGATTATTTCCCAAATCTAAGCTGGATAAACTCGACAAATTTCCAAACTCTTTGGGTATCTCACCAGTTATGCCATTTCCCTTCAATGTTCTGCATGCAATCAATCCATATATATTAGCATTTTACTTACAAACAAATGCTTGAATATCTTTTCCAACTAAAAAAAGATACTAAAGGCATGTTACTGAAAGCTCTATGAAATATGAAGAAAATAGCTGGTCAATCAAGACAAATACCACAAAATATTTGAAAGAAACTACAAAACAGATATGAAATTATGAAAAGCTTCAAGTTGCAATGTGGAAACAGTTTGTCAGTTTCTAAAACTGCTGATGAAAATTATTAAATAATCTTTAAAACTTGGAAAATGACGTAACAAAGTCTAATGCATCATAAAACAAAAAGCTCAGAAGAGTATCTGCTGATTGTTGCAATATACTGCATACATACAGTGTAGTAAGAGTATTCAGAATTCCTATTTTGGAGGACAAGGTTCCAGAACAGTTCATGCCAGACAATGTTCTGCAAGCAAGAGAAACATATAAACAAATACTAGTTAAGTTATGCAACTATAGTACAGAATATTGTTGAGTGTTGAATTATGTTATAAAAGTATCATTCATGTAGCAATGTCAGAAGAGCTAAAACTGCTTCAAAGAATACTTACACAGAAGTGACTTGATCATTATTGTCACAGATGACATTTGACCAAGTGCATGGGTCAACATGACTTGGATTCCAATCTATCAACTGATTGGCTGGAGCACCCAATGAAAGCTTCAATTGATATAGTGCATCTCCTGAAATCACAAACATGAATATTAACCATTTAATCAAGGAATCATCCCACATTTATTCAATCAGTACCGCAAATGTAAATATATGAAGGACATTGCAAAAAAATATAGGCTTTTTTTTCCCCAAAAGGGAGCCTATCAATCAATATATTCTCATTACTTGTTCATTATATCCATCAAATCATCAAGAAAACTTTTTTTATACAGCCAAGAGAGGGAGGGCAGGAGGGGAACAGAAAGATCCAACCACATTAGAACAGACAAACAGAGAAATGAATACCTGTACAAGTAACTGGATCGTATGAAGGGCGATGATTAATGCATCTACCATATTCAACACAACAAAGCATCAATCCAAATTTAGTTAGGATAAATTACAAGGTTCCTTCCCCTCCTTTCAACTCTATTTAGGGCCATACCTCCATTCAACTCTACGTATAAGTGCAGATTTTTCTTTAAAGTCTAACTTGGAAAAGGGGGGCTGCACATGGCACTACAAGGTAACCAAATTGATTCTTATATATCATTGTGTCACACCTTAGTCTATGCTCAATCACTTTTTCCAAGATTGTATATGACTCATAAGATTGTATCTATGCAACTTTAGATATCATCTTTATTCCTATAAATAAAAACAAGAAGGCTCTTTCTCTATTTTTCAATCAACTTCACTGTTTATAGTATCTTTTATGATAGTTTAGAGTTTAGACGATCATATTATCCCCACCTACCCTAAGTATGACTCACAAGATAGCACCTATGCAACTTTAGATGGCATCTTTATTCTAATAAATAAAAGCATGGATGCTCTTTCTCCATTTATCAATCATCTTCTTTGTTT
This sequence comes from Hevea brasiliensis, assembly GCF_030052815.1. NCBI lineage: Eukaryota > Viridiplantae > Streptophyta > Magnoliopsida > Malpighiales > Euphorbiaceae > Hevea > Hevea brasiliensis. The sequence goes on from NC_079502.1 coordinate 87,893,602, forward strand.
ATAGCATCTTTAATCATAGTTTAGGCAATCACATTAACCCCACCGACCCTAAGCGCTTCCAAACTTCTACAAGGTTCGCATTAGGCTTTTCGTCTTTTACCTCAAACTATTTTAATCCTCCATAAACAACTGGCACTCATTGTGATTTCTGGGCTGGGGTAGTAAGATCTCCAATGTTATCTAAGTTGCTACCACTTTGCTCGAATGCTTTCTTCAACTTTCAAAAATCTTGTTGTCTTAGAAAGATCTTGTCATCCTCGTCCTTAACACACTTATTCAAGCCAATTTGTTCATATCCTTTCCCCTTCTCATGCCCCAAGAACTCTATATAGCTCAGAAAAGAATCTAGCTTTCATGACTATTTTTTCAGCGTTCCACTTAGCTCTCTTCTAATTTTTGTATGTGTCTCCATTTTGTGACTTAGACAATCTCCTATAAATTCTCTTTTGACCTTGAGTATTGATTAGAAGCCTACAAAATTGATAATTTCCTATGACAGTAGTTTACTCACCATCACTTCAACAACCACTTGAAGATTGAGCAAATGGTATTTTGATTAATGGTTTCTGTTCAACTTTAATTTTAGGTTTTTTTTTTTTTGAAAAGAAATTAAATTCCTCACATCTTAATCCCAATTTGACTTTATCTTCAAGTATGAACCATCTTCATCACATCTAAATAATGTGTCATTTAATCCAGTATGATAAAACTCCTTCATCCATGGTAAATCACTTTGTGATGGAAAAGTACTAAACAATTGTTGGTTAAGTTTGAAAGAGAACTACAAAAATTCATGAGGTTGGACCTAATTCACATTTTGGTCCCTCCATATTCAGAATCAAACCCTTTTAATCCCTGAGTTTTATAAAAATCAATACTTTAGTTCTTATACAGAGCAAAACAATGTTGTTTTAGACAATGTGTTCTTCACGAAAAGAACATTGACTTTATCTTATTTTCGGCCAATATAGGACTAAACCATTTGATGCCTATAAAAATAGGAGACAAAGGTGTTTGATTTTTAAAGGAGACCAAACAGTGCACTAGAATAAATGTCAAGGAGTTTTTTTATCTTGAGGGGGGAGTGTTGGAATCCCACATCGAAAGAATATAAAGTAAAAGGGCAATATATAAGTGGTTGGGTTGCAACATTGACTTGGCTAGTCATTTAGATGTGTAAAGCAATCTAATCACTTATATAAACCCGAATTAAAATGAATTAAATTGTAATTTTACCAGCACTCTCCCCGAATTTAACATGGTATTAGAGCCCAGACTGGATTGTGGGTATCAGCCGCCCATAAGGCTGTATAATTGGATCCGTATTGAGATAAAAATAAAAATATAAATTAATTGTCAAGTGACAACCATGTGGTTGCACTTGAGGGGGTACTTGAGGGGAGAGTGTTGGAATCCCACATCGAAAGAATATAAAGTATAAGAGCAATATATATGGGGTTGATTACTCTGTCACTTTTTCTCCTGTAGCTAAACTTACTACTGTTCGCTTGTTTATCTCTGTAGCAGCTACATATGATTGGCCCCTACATATGATCGGCCCCTACATATGATCTTCAGGACGAGGTGTATATGGAGCAACCACTTGGGTTTGTTGCTCAGGGGGAGCTGAGTAAAGTTTGTAGGCTTCGGAAGTCTCTTTATGGCTTGAAACAAAGTCCTAGGGCCTGGTTTGGGAGATTTAGTGAAGCAGTACAGGAATTTGGTATGCAAAAGAGTAAGTGTGATCACTCAGTATTTTATAGGCAATCTAAGGCTGGTCTAATTCTCCTGGTAGTCTATTTGGATGACATTGTTATCACTGGGAGTGACTCTGCAGGTATTTCATCTCTTAAAACCTTCCTCCAAACTCAGTTTCAGACCAAAGACTTGGGATTGTTAAAGTATTTCTTGGATATTGAAGTTATGATAAGTAAGAAGAGTATTTTCTTGTCTCAAAGAAAATATGTCATCGATCTATTGACAGAGACAGGAAAATTAAGTGCTAAGCCTTGTAGTGCACCAATAACTCCAAATTTACAACTGTTAGCAGGGGATAGTGACTTGTTTGAAGATCCAGAGAGATACAGGAGATTGGTAGGAAAATTGAACTACCTTACAGTCACTCGTCCTGACATTGCTTATGTCGTTAGTGTGGTAAGTCAGTTTATGTCTTCCCCAACTGTTGCTCATTGGGAAGCCTTAAGATAAATCTTGTGTTATCTGAAGGGCGCTCCAGGAATAGGTTTGTTATATGGTAATCATGGGTATTTGAATGTTGAATGTTTTTCAGATGCCGACTGGGCTGGATCTAAAGTTGACAGGAAATTTGGTGTCTTGGAGAAGCAAGAAGCAGAGTGTAGTTTCTCAATCTAGTGCTGAATCCGAATACAAAACTATGGCACAATCAGTATGTGAGGTAATGTGAATACTTCAGTTACTAGATGAGACAGGTTTTAAGACCTCCCTGCCTGCGAAATTGTAGTGTGATAATCAAGCTGCTCTCCATATTGCTTCTAATCCGGTGTTTCATGAGCGAACCAAGCATATTGAGATTGATTGTCACTTTGTTCATGAAAAGATTCAACAACATATCATCTCAACAGGACACATCAAAACTGGAGAGCAGTTAGGAGAATGAAGCTAGGATTGACTACATTTGTAACAAGTCGGGCATGATTAACATCTATGCTCCAACTTGAGGGGGAGTGTTATGGAAAGTCAATCACTATATTATTTCTCTGTATATTTTGTATTCTGTATTCCTATTTAGGATTTCTTATTTAGAATTTTTTCCTAATTAGTAGAACACAATTATAGGAATCAATTGTATATATATACCCATATACAGATTAATTGATATTATTTAGGATTTCTTTCTAATTAGTAGAACACAATTATAGGAATCAATTGTATATATATACCCATGTACAAATTAATTGATATCAAGGAGAATCATCTCTTTATACACTTTCTAGTTCAATCTCTTCAGACAAAAGGATTGCAAACTCTCACCCGAAAGTAATATTATCAAGTCAAATGGCTTTAGAAACAATGCACACATCAAAATAATTTGAAGAAAGTGAAACAGAAACAGAAACAGAGAGATATATATATTGATATTCACCAGGTTCTGATTCACTTTGTCTATTATTTCCTAGCAATGTCAAAATTACACATCAAGTGAAAAACCCCTGAATGTGAGAACAGTTACTACTCTTAGCATATCATATAAGGACCATTATACCTTGCAAATTAGACAACACAAGATGATGTAAGCAAGCCAGTAGTAAAGCTGAAAAAACCAGTTCCATCTTCAATAGCATCAAATCAAGTGATCAATGCATAGAACGCATGAACCCAAACGAAGATATGAGTGAAGTCTATCTGTGAAAACAATCCCCACTTTGAATTATAAATGCATATCATGAAACACCAACAAACTGAAAGAAAATAATATAGACATGAAAACAGTGAAAGCGCCTGGCCACAAGATACATAGGTAGGCAGAAAACCTGTTTCTGCGTGCATGTGCACGTATGCTGATAGCAATCCCTACTAGCTGCTACATTTGTTCACAGCGACAAACAAGATGATAATATTCTTCAAACTACTTCAGATGGAATCTAAAATCCGTGTTTTCAAATTTAAGTTTTAGCTCAAATTGTATAAATAAAGAAGATTTTAACTTACAAAGACGAGGAAAAACATGTTTGACCTAGTGTATTTGAAATTACACTGTTTTTAATAGGCAATTCAAATTCATCCTCCCAAAAAAAAACAAAAAACCCATATTCATGGCCTCGTATCCATTCATAATGTTGGCAATCAATGAAAACCGGAAAAATAAAAATGCATGCTAAATCTCATTAAAGCAATTTAAACCAAAATACCGCTTCAAAACCTTTCATTTCCCCCTACAGTTTACAAACTTAGACTATCAGTTAATGGTCTATATTGTTTGATATTTAAGAAAACACCTCAACCCAGAACAATTATATGTCATTCCTAAACATCCCTCAGTATAGTTAACACATAAAACCAAATATTGAAGCACAAAATTTATATATATATATATATATATATATATATATATATATATATATATATATATAATTCAATAGCAACTAACCAAAAAGTGGAGAAACACAAAACGCAATAAGAAAATACTGTAGAAATAAAAGAATTCATGGGCAATTTCCACTAACCCAATCATTCCGTTTGGTTGCTGAAACTTAATTGAAAAGCTGAAAATCATAATTCCTTTCCAGTTCTCCACATTTTCTCAGAAAACAAACACTGCTGCAAGTTTCAAAATAGAAATCAAGACAAAACAAATTAAAAAATCCAAAATAAATAAACATACAAATAATCCGTCCAACAAGCACATGAAAAGGAGGAGAAGAATCAAGGTGGAGAAGAAAGAGAAGGAACTTGCACGAGACAAAAAGAGTATAAATGGGTTGGACTGTTTGATTGGATTAGAGCAAGCAATGGGATTTTTGAGGGATTGAGCTGGCTGCCTAACCCAAGACTAAAGTGTGTTTTTAAGTCGGTGTATCGGACAGAAATTGTCTACTTACTCTGTTGTTTTAGCGGTCAAATAATCTAATCAGAAGCCTCTGTATATATTTGGATAAATTATAATTAAGTCCTTGGGAGATAGTAAAATATACAAATCAGTCCCTAATTTATTTTCAAGTGATAATTTAATTCTTAAATTTAAACACTATTAATAAATTAATCAATATCATCTAAATTAATTATTTATTTCATTAATTATTTTCTAATTTAAAAAAATTTAATCTATAAAATTTTATTTTATTAATAAAATAATTTTTATATTTAAATAATTATTTATTTTAAATAATATTAAATATTAAATATTTTTATATTTATAATTATTTAAATATAAAATAAATCATTGTTTAAATATAAAATTTAGACATATAAATTATTTGGCTAATAAAATAAAATTTTAAAAACTAAATTATTTCAAATTAAAAATGATTAATCACAGAAATTAATTTATTAATAAATTTAAATTTAAGTTTAAAAATTAAATTATTATTAAAAAATAAATAATGATTAATTTATGAATCTTGCTACATCTTAAAAACTTAATTATTATTTACCCCTTCTTTTTCTGTTTCTCTTATTTGTTTCTTTCATGCCTAGTTTTTGTTGTGTAAATAATTTTTGGATAATTTACAAACTGGACATGAGATTTGATTATAATTATGATTTTCCCCATTTTTTTTAAATTTAAAACAATTTAATTTTTCTGTTTTGAAACAATTAACTAAATAGCTACTCCAAAATTTTCCCAAATTGCCTTAGTAGAAGAAAATATATTCAAACCCTAATCTCACAATTACCCTCTCCTCTCCCTCTCTCCTCTTTTTCCTCACTTTTGATGCTCCTTTTCTCTCTCTCTATCACTTCATGTATCTTTAATTTTCTCTCTCTCTCTCAAAATCACAAGAGGGAATGAAGATTCATGCCGGAAAAAATAGAACTCCATGAATCTTGATTCATGTCCATGCATAGACCTATTAAAACTATGCTGGAATCGATCACAAGTATAGGCATAATTATATTAAAATGAATTTATAATTCCATAGCTTAAGCATGCTTAGTTTGCTGAAAACTCAACCATAATTGCTTCAAGAAAAATATAGAGAAACAGAATTGTCAGCAGGTAATGTTTGAACAATAAAATTTCACAGAACATTGTTTGCTTACTATATTACCTTGTGTTTTTTATAAAGAGAAGATGGATAAAAATTACTATATTTTTTATGCAATCTTTTTTTATCTGATAATCCCTCTGTTAGAGTAGTTGTTTACTTTTATTTAATTAAGAATTCTAAACTCTTTAGGGTGTTTGGCTAAGATGGTCAAACCAACTTGTAAGCTATGATTTTTAGTTCATTTATTTATTTAAAATATTTTAGAGTTTATAAGGGAAAAAAAAAAAAAAGAAGAGAAGCTTTCCATTTTGATGCTTATAAACCGAGTACTTATAAACTAGTTTGACTAAGTATATTATTATAATTTTAAAATTCTAATATATACTCTCATCATTTTCTTGACATACATATAACATATAGACACATACATACACATATATATACTTCCTACATTAATTTAAATAAATTATTTACATGAATTTTAATGAATCTAAGAATTATTTCTATTAGAATTTTCTAAAAAAATATATTTGCATTAGTTTTTAATAAAATATTTGTTTATTTAAATGAAAATTATAATATATTATATTATAGTATGATTAAAATAAATTTTGATAATATTTATAGTAAAAAATTTATGTTATTATAATTTATTATTTGAAAAATAATTTAATACTCTTTTAGTAATTTTAATAATAAATGTACTTATGAGCTAATTTTTACCAAATGTCTCAATTATTTATTAGCCACATATAAACACTTTAACCAAATATATAACTCAACTCAATTCAACTAAGCCTTTATCCAAAAAATCTAGGGTCGGCTATATGGATTCGCTTTCTCCACTCTAAAGGATTTTGGGTTAAATCCTCATAAATGTGTAATGCTTCTAGGTCATATTGTACTACTCTCCTCCAAGTTAATTTAGGTCTAACCCTTTTTTTCTTTCTATCCTCTAACCTAATGTGCTCTACTTGTCTAACTAGAGCCTCCGTATGTCTACACTTCACATGACCAAACCACCTCAATCTCCCTTCTCTCAACTTATCTTCAATTGGCACCACTCCTACCTTTTCTCTAATACTCTCATTACGGACTTTATCTAGTCTAGTATGACCACTCATCCACCTTAATATTCTCATCTCTGCAACTCTTATCTTAGACGCATACGACTCTTTCAGTGCCCAACATTCACTACCATATAACATAGCCGGTCGTATGGCTATACGGTAAAATTTTCCTTTCAACTTATTGGGAATTTTACGATCACATAAAACTCCCGTGGCACGTCTCCACTTCAACCATCCGGCTGTAATCCTATGACTAACATCCTCCTCACATCCCCCATCTACTTGAAGGACTGAGCCTAGATATTTAAAGTGATTACTTTGGGACAGTACCACTCCATTCAAACTAACTCCTTCGCTATCACCAGTTTGGCCTTCACTGAACTTGCAATGCATGTATTCTGTCTTCGTTACACTTAACTTAAACCCTTTGACTCTAGAGCACTTCTCTAAAGCTCTAGCTTTCTATTGACTCCTTCTCGTGTCTCATCTATCAGAACAATATCATCCGCAAACATCATGCACCAAGGAATACTCTCTTGTATATGTTTCGTCAATTCATCTAAAACTAATATAAAAAGTTAAGGGCTTATGGCTGATCCTTGGTGTAATCCAATTGAGATCGAAAAATCTTTTGTATCCCCTCCCACCGTTCGCACAATAGTAGTTGCTCCTTCATACATATCTTTCAACACTTGTATGTACCTAATAGATACCCTCTTTTGTTTTAACACATTCCATAAGACATCTCTTGGAACACTATCATAAGCCTTCTCTAAATCAATAAAAACCATGTGTAGATCTTTCTTCACATCTCTATATTTCTCCATCAAGCTTCTAATGAGAAAAATTGCTTCCATAGTTGAACGACCGGGCATGAAACCAAATTGATTGAGAGAGATAGAAGTATCATGACGTAGTCGATGCTCCATAACTCTCTCCCACAACTTCATAGTATAGCTCATGAGTTTAATTCCCCTATAGTTTGAGCAACTCTGTATGTCTCCCTTATTTTTAAAAATAGGTACTAAGATACTCCTCCTCCATTCATCAGGCATTTTCTTTGAGTTTAGAATCTTATTAAATAATTTAGTTAACCATACCACTCCCATATCTCTCAAACACTTCCACATTTCAATTGGTATTTCATCGAGTCCACAGGCTTTACCCACTTTCATTCTCTTAAGTGATTCCTTTACTTCTAAAGATCTAATCCTTCTAGTATAATTCACATTCTTTTCTATTGTTCTATAATCTATATTCACGCTATTACTATTTTGACTATTATTAAAGAGATCATTAAAATAATTTCTCTATCTTTCTTTAATGTCCTCATCTTTCACCAATACTTTTCCTTCTTTATCCTTAATGCACCTGACTTGATTGAGATCTTGACATTTCCTTTCTCTCCTTCTTGCTAATCTATAAATATCTTTCTTCCCTTTTTTAGTTCCAAGTTTCTCATATAACTTTTCAAAGGCCTGTGCTCTTGCATGACTAACTGTCTTTTTTGCCTCTTTCTTTGCTATCTTGTACTGTTCATATGCCTCATTATTATCACATTTAGGTAATTTCTTATACCATTCCCTTTTTCTCTTCACTGCCTTTTGACTTCCTCATTCCACCACCATCTCTCTTTTGAGGGTGGTCCATGTCCTTTAGACTCTCCAAGTACTTTTCTAGCTACTTCTCTAATCTTTGATGCCATCTGTATCCACATATCATTGGCCTCCATATCCAGCTTCCATACTTCGGACTCGAGAATCTCATTTTTGAACTTCACTTGCTTTACTCCTTTGAACTCCCACCACTTTGTTCGAGCTATACTATTTCTTCTGACCTTACTTGAATTGTTCCTAAACTTGACATCTAAGACCACCAACTGATGTTGACTTGTTAAAGCCTCTCCTGGAATGACCTTGCAATCCTTGCATAGAGCTCTATTTGTCTTCCTGATTAAGAGGAAGTCGATTTGGCTTCTATGTTGCCCACTTTTGAAAGTCACTAAATGTGACTCTCTTTTTATAAAGTAGGTATTCGCTAGTATTAGGTCGTATGTCATAGCAAAATCCAGAATGCTTTTTCCCTCCTCATTTCGATGTCCAAAACCAAAAACTCCATGAACATTCTCATAACCTTGTCTATCACTTCCTACATGTCCATTCAAATCTCCACCAATGAAAACATTCTATTTATTCGGTATGCTTTGCATTAAATCATCCATATCTTCCCAAAACCTTTGTTTACTCTCACTGTCTAGTCCTATTTGTGGGACATAAGCACTAACTATATTTATTGTTTCTCCTTCTAGTACTAGCTTTACTAGTATAATTCTATCTCCTACTCTTTTCACAGCTATTACTGCGTCTTTCAATGTCTTGTCTATGATTATGCCCACTCCGTTCTTATTTCTCTCCTTTTCAGTACACCACAGTTTGTACCCTGAATTATCCACTTCCTTACTTTTCTCTCCTACCTATTTAGTCTCCTGAATGCAAGCAATATTCACCCTTCTCCTTTTCAAGGTATCCACAAGCTCCATTAATTTTCCTGTAAGTGATCCAACTTTCCAAGTACCAACCCTGATCCTCCTCCTAACCTGCTCCTTCCTAATTTGTCTCTTTCTATGATATCTTCTATTGTTTTCTATATCTATCTTGTGTTCTGTTCCACTATCTGTTCTACTATCTGTCCTATGGACTAACTTCTTTACCCACACCCGTCCATGATGTAGGAACCCTTGCTCACTTAACACCACACCTGGGCGCCGGCATGGCGCGTCGCTTTCGGTGAACGCCCTACACCCTTGCATATTTCTCACTACACCCAGACTCCGATGTAGTGCGTCGTTAGTAGAGGACGCCCCAACGTTTATATCATTTGAATCCATATCATAAGGTGTGACGAAATTTTTACGCTGGTTGTCACCTACCACAACCCTCCTCCTTTATCCGGGCTTGGGACTGGCTAAGCGCAAACTACTTAGGCGGAGTTAATCAAATATATAACTACTTATAATTTTAAATGTTTACAAATTCAAATTAACTTATAATTAGCACTAATGATTTATAGTTAATTTTTATAAGTTAAGCCAAATACCCTTTTAGTTATTATGCAATAAACTCATATCTACTAATATGGACCTATACTGAATTAATCCATTATAAGTGAACCCGATTTATTCTTTAGATATCCGACTCACACTTGATAGGATCAACTCTCTATTTATCAATCTCTTACAAACTTTATAATTAGGTCGTGTAATAGTTGCATATTATGAGAACTTTTATGTTTTACACTTGTTAAAATAATATAGTTTTTCAATTTATAGAGCTATCAATAGATGTAGTATGCAGTATGTATTATATAATATACTAGATCATTTATAATATTGATATCTCGTATGATCTATCTCATTTATATATATTAAATTCACAATCATGTTCTTATTACAAAGATAAACATAATTAACCTGTCAACGAACATAAGTTAATGTAATAATTCCAATAATTTTCTTATTCTCATAATTTTTTAACCTTAATGTAACTTGCTTTTATAAAATTGTCCCACCAAACAAAATCACTCATGATGCTTTGATAGCAATTATTAAACTATATATTGTCCTCATGATCCTTTAATAGCAATTATTAAATTATATATTGTCCTTTAATAGCAACACCCTAAAATACCAATTATTAAATTATAAATTGTTCTTGTTAAGGTGATAAACACCTTGGAGAAAACTTGAAGTCAGGAAGTTGGGTGTAATGTAGCTCTTGTAATTGGTTGACAAACACCAAGTGAAGTTTGTGGCTATAAATTGACTAGACTCCTACTTGTGAAAAGAGTTGTGATGTGATGAAAAAATTACATAAAATATTAATGATAATCGGTGGTATTTTATTGATTTTTATGTAAAGTTGAATGGATTTATAGGATATTTGTTTTATTAATTTTTTTCCCATTATTTGTTTTATTAGTTATCTGTATTAATTTTCATAAATTTTATTGTTATTTGTATGGAATCTATTTTTTTATATCTAAATAAAATGCAGCCATTATCTTGATGGAGAAATGATGCGGTTAGTATTGGAGTCATTTTATCCGTACGTTGCATGAATTATTTATTATTTCAATAATATAAATTATATAAAATTTTTATCATATATTTTTATAATTATATTATAAAATTTTATTGATGATAAGATTTTTAATTAAGTATAATTTCATTTTAAGCATAGATAAATAAATAAATTGATTAATATATTATTTTTAAATTATGAATAAAAGTTAGCTATTATTTTCATGCTTTCTAGATATTAAATGATTTCAAACTCTAAATTTTTTATTGGAATATCTATTTTTTGAAATACAATATATATTTATGCATACAAATAGATGTGATTTGACAAACAATTTATCAAACATAAATATCAAGATTTAGAAAAAAAAATAATTAAAAATACAATTATATAAAGAGCAATTAAATTATCAAAATCATCGAGTGAAAAGAGAGATTTTAATAAGTAGTATATTTAATATTCAAAGAAATGAATTTATTTTGTAGTATTAATAAATTTTATTAAATTTTAAAATTTAAAATTTAATAAATAATAAATTATTTTTAATTTTTTAATTTATTCATGTATACATATTATTGGATAAAAAAATAGAATCAATATTTAATATCCTTCTTTAATTTAAATTTTAAAATTTAGAAAGATAAACTGAATGAAGTGAATTTAAAATAATCATTATCTCTATATCCTTATTTGCATATCAATGAATCAATATCTTTCAGTAAGTAACATATCAATTAATCAATATTTTTTTATTAAGTGGCATTTTTTGTCAGTGAGGCTTATATAAATCAACCAAAAATAATAACAATTAATTAAGAAATGACATATTTTTAAGTTAGCTTTTTTAAACAGGTGACACTTATTTATAAGCTTATACTAATGCTTTAACTTTAATATATATATACGTGGGCATGTTTTATCCATTTCATGAAGCCTCTACCACTTATAAATGAATGACAACGAATCTTGGCAAAAGTGGATTAGATAATTAGAATTATTCTCCCTTACATTAGATAATTAAAAGTGAATTGTCATTAGAGATGGTAATTGTTTCTAAATCTGATCTAATTTGTCTCACACTCGATCAATTTTTTTTAATCTTGTCCTAATGTTATGAGGGGCTTTTCCCCACCTCGAATCTCCATATTCCGCCCAATAATAATATATTGTTATTTTTTATTAAAAAATAATTTATTTTTTTATATATTTATATGTCTAAATATTACCAATTTTTTATGCAAGTACATTGCACATACATCTTTTGAATTTATTGGAAAATTATTTGATCTGCTATATGTATAACAAGTTAAATGCTCACAATATATTTAAAATTATACTTTTTAATATCATTTTAACTTTATGAAATGTACAAAATTTAAAAAACATTAAAAAGGAAATTTATAAAAATTTAACAATTAAATAAACATAAAAGTTGTAATAACAATGTGTTATTTTTGTGGCTTGAGTTTTGGATATGTTTTAATGGGTTCGAATTGTGACCCAACCCGAAAGTTTCGTGCTGCGACTCAATTGAGATAAAAAGTGAGATCTGTGGTAGTAGTGGAGGGCACGGGCCGTTGCCCCCTGTGGTATGGATCAGTATAAATATTGTAATATTTTACCCTCTGCAATAGAGTTGTGATATATTCGGAAAACATACTGGGGTTAGGGTTTGAGAGTTCTAAGTGATTGTATCTTGCTCTTTTCATCATAGTGAAACTTTTTTTCTTATCTTGCCTGTAGACGTAGACCTTATGGTTGAACCACGTTAAATCCTGTGTTATTCTTCTTCTCCTTTCTATACTATGTGATTGTGTGATTTATGTGTACGCCTTAGATTTACGTGCTTATTATAACACACTGGTATTAGAGCTTTGAGCGCAAAACCTAGGGTTTGCAGACGGCATCATTTTCAATGAAGTATGAGATGGAGAAGTTTGATGGTAGATCAAGTTTCAGTCTGTGGAAGATTAAAATCAAATCTTCCTTGATCTTGTAAGGTCTATGGAAGGCAATCGAGGATAACTTTCCAGAAGGTATGGAAGAGGCGGAGAAGGCTAATTTGAAGGAGAGAGCCTTGAGTGTGATTTTCATGAGCGTAACTGATAATGTTTTACGCGAGATTGCTGTGAAAGCTCAATGTCTGCGGCATTGAAGAAATTGAAGGAGTTATAATCTGCTAAATCGCTAACCAACCACCTGTATCTGAAGAAAAGACTTTACAATTTAGAATGAGAGAAGGTATGCCCATTAAAGAACATCTGGATGAATTTAATTCAATCATTACGGGCCTGAAGAATATTGATATTAATATTGATATATATAGTGAAGATTAGGCCCTTATTGTGTTATGTTCTTTGCCACCCTCCTATGAGACTTTTGTTGATACTCTATTATATGGAAAAGATAGTATTTCACTAGATGATATTAGTAATTCTCTAAAATCAAAGGAGTTGAAAAAGAATTTTTCAGATAATAGAGAAAGATTTGAGGGGAAAGGTTTGGTGAGCAAGGGAAAAACACATTTAAGGGAGGGTTCTTCCAGCAGAAAGAAATGTAAGGCTAGATTTAAGTCAAGAATGAAAAAGGCTAACTGTTTTGAGTGAAAGGAGCAAGGTCACTACAGGAAAGACTGTCCCAAGTTGAAAAATAAAAAGGGAAAGCAACCAGAAAGTTCTGCGAATGTGGTTGACAGTTTTATTGTTTCTGATGGTGATGACAGTGTTGGGAAAATTTTATCTGTGAGTTCAGATCGTGGACAAAATTCCTGGATTCTTGATACTGGTGCTATTTATAACATGTGTCCACACAGAAACTGATTTTTGACTTACAAATAGATGAGTGGCAAGGTGTTTCTGGGCAATGATCGTGCATTATCTGTGGAAGGAATTGGTAACATCAGACTGAGGATGTTTGATGGCGTTATCAGAACTATAGAGTGTTGGCATGTTCCAGGACTAAAGAGAAATTTGATTTCTCTTGAGACACTTGACTCTTATGGATTCAAATACTATGCAGAGAATGGAGTTCTCAAAGTATGTAAGGGCTCTATGGTACTCATGAAGAGCAGTTTAGTTTCAGGATTGTATTTTCTTCAGGGCAGTACAGTTTCAGGGGAAGTTATAGTAGCATCCAAAAGTAATAATCAGAATCAAACTCAATTATGGCATCTGCATCTTGGTCATATGAGTGAAAGAGGATTATCAGTGTTAAGCAAGTGGGATTTGTTGAACGGGTAGAAAACAAAATCTATGGACTTTTTTGAAAACTGTGTGTTTGACAAACAAAATAGGGTGAAGTTTGATAAAAAGGTAGTGCACAAGACAAGAGGAACGGTGGATTATATCCACTCAGATCTATGGGGTCCTAACAGAATCCCTTCCAAGAGCGGTGCCAGGTACTTCATGACTTTGATTGATGATTACTCTCAGATGGTGTGGGTGTATTTTCTGAAAATAAAAGATGAGGCATTTTCAACCTTTGTAAAGTGGAAGATGATGATTGAGAAGTAAACAGAAAAGAAGGTCAAGTGTCTTAGAACTGATAACGGGTTAGAATTTTACAATCGTGAGTTCGATGCATTTTGCAGCAATGAAGGTATAGTGAGACACCGCACTTGTGCAAGGAAATTACAACAGAATGGTATTGCAGAATGCATGAACAGAATGCTTTATGACAAAGCACGAAGCATCCTCTCACATTCAGGATTAGAAAAGGATTTCTAGGCTGAAGCAATTAATACAGCCTGTCTCTTAGTTAATAGATCTCCATCTATAGCTATTGAGTGCAAAACTCCTCTTGAGATCTAGTCTGGTTTACCTGCTGATTACTCTCAGCTGAGAGTATTTGGTTGCCCTGCTTATGCTCATAAGAGGGATGGTAAGCTTGAGCCGAGGGTAAGAAAATGCATATTTCTAGGGCATGCATCTGGAGTGAAAGGCTACAGGTTGTGGTGCAGTGATCCAAAGTCTCCAAGATTGATTATCAGTAGGGATGTAACATTTAATGAGTCTACTTCATTGAATAGTCAGAAAGAGAAGTCAATAGCAGAATTAAATCATGGTGTCAGAAAATAGGTAGAGCTTGACATTGATACTTCAGCAGTTTAATCCAGTGATTCAGATGATGAGGTGCAAGATCTTGATCAAAAAGAGGATGCACCTAAGCAATAGCAACAGAAACCATATAGCATTGCAACTAGTAGAGAGAAAAGACAGATTAGACCCCCGCAGAGATATGCATATGCAAATCTAGTTGCATTTGCCTTGTCAGTTGCTAAGATAGTTGATGTGATGAACCCAGCAATTATAGAGAAGCTATTTCTTCTTCAGATGCAGATCAGTGGGTCAGTGTTATGAGTGATGAAATTGAATCTCTTCACAAAAATCAGACTTGGAAGCTTGTAACATTGCCTAAGGAACAGAAAGTGATAGGCTGCAAATGGGTGTTTAAGAAAAAGGAAGGCACTCCAGGGGTTGAAACACCTCGATATAAGGCACGATTGGTAGCAAAAGACTTTACTTAGAGGGAGAGAATTAACTTTAATGAAGTATTTTCTTCAGTTGTGAAGCATAGTTCTATCAAAGTCTTACTTTCTATGGTTGCTTTTCATAATCTAGAGCTTGAACAACTAGATGTGAAGACAACATTTTTACATGGTGAGTTGGACGAGCAAATTTATATGAGTTAGCCTGAGGGATTTGTCATTCTAGGTATGAAAAACCATATTTGCTTGCTTAAAAAATCTTTATATGGTCTGAAATAGTCCCCTAGGCAGCGGTACAAAAGATTTGATACATTTATGGTTCGTAATGACTTTAATTGTAGTTCATATGACAGTTGTGTGTATCAGAAAAAGCTTTCAAATGATTCCTTTGTTTATTTGTTGTTGTATGTGGCTGATATGCTTATTGCTGCTGAAAGCATATAACAAATTAACATTCTGAAAAAGATGTTAAGTGATGAGTTTGAGATGAAGGATTTGGGTGCTGTAAAGAAGATATTAGGAATGGAAATTACCAAGGATAGAAGTGTTGGGTAGCTTTTCTTGTCTCAACAAGCCTATGTTAAGAAAGTGCTTAAATATTTCAACATGAATAATACTAAGCCTGTGACTGTTTCGTTTGCTGCCCATTTCAAGTTATCTGCAGACATGTCACCAAAAACAGATGAGGAGATGGAGCACATGTCCAGTATTCCCTATTTGAGTGCTATTGGTAGCATTATGTATGCTATGGTATGCACTCGACCTGACATTTCACATGCAGTTAGTGTTATGAGTAGATACATGGCATGTCCTGAAAAAGAGCATTAGCAGGCAGTGAAATGGATTTTGAGGTATTTAAAGGGTACTATAGATGTTGGTCTAGCACTTGACAGGGCTAAGATGAGTGATTCAGTTATTGGCTATATGGATTCAGATTTTGCAGGGGACTTAGACAAGAGGAGATCTTTGACAGGTTATTTGTTTACTCTTTCTAGAAGTGCTATCAGTTGGAAGGCAACATTGCAAGCTACAGTTACTTTGTCTACCACAAAGGCTAAATATATGGCCTTAACAGAGGCTGTAAAGGAAGCTTTATGGTTATAAGGTTTGGTGGGTAATATTGGGTTGATACAGAACAAGTCAATAGTGTTTTGTGTTAGCCAAAGTGCAATACATCTTACAAAGAATCAGATGCACCATGCACAAAGAATCCTAAGCACATTAATGTCATACATCACCTCATTCGGGACATTGTATCTCAGGGGACTATAGTTGTGCAAAAAGTCTCTACACATGATAATCCAGTAAATATGATAACCAAGGAAGTCCCAGTCATCAAGTTTAGGCATTGCCTAGACTTGGTTGGTATTTGTAGTGATCGGTAATGCCCTTACAAAGGCATATGGCAAGACAGAGTGTTTTGTGGTTATTTTATTAATGATTGAGGGAATTCAAATTAAGGGGAAGAATCATTGTCACGCGATGGGAGTTCTGGCCTTGTGTGGTCCTTAGGTCCCCCTTGTTCAGGGCCCCTAGGCCAGCCTTTTCCCCTATCTGGCAAGCTCGCGTAGGCCTAAATATTAAGCATCTTCGAGGTTTCTCACCCATACCTATACAGATTCACAATTGTTGGCTCCATAGGGCAAGAGTTAGCTTGTGACAACCTTGCTAACTGCCAAGAATAGGAGTGGAGAACTGTCGAACCATTACATTCTCCCCCACCTAATCCCGCAAATGCCCTCGTTTGCATGCATTCACGTTGCTTCCCCATGCAACTTATCACACTCCCTTGCACATAGGAGTCCACAACCATTTGTCGCACTCGCCCAATGCAAACACTTAAGCAGCATATTGGTCACTAGTTTGCCAAAACACTCAGCCACTTCCGCACATAGACATCCTCCAAAATGCCTTGCCAAGATTCTTTATATTGCTCGCCAGACACATATACGCTGCATAGTAGGCTGCATTTGTCCCTTGGATTGACCCCTTTCTTATCCGATGTGGGATTGAGAAACCCTTGTCTACCTCTATCCCATTGAGGCCTGACACTCTCCCTCACCCAATTCCAGCAACACTCTTATCGCTATCAGCACCCTGCCTATCCCAGTCTCGTTGGGGCACTTGGCGTGATTCGGATCATCTAGGGCCTGCTCTAATACCACATTATCACAGGACGAGAGTTCTAGCCCCATGCGGCACCTAGGTCCCCATTGGCTAGGGCCCCTAGGCCAACTGGATTTCTTCTACATTGTGCTTACTGGGCCTGCTTCCCCTTAAACGAAAGCCTTTTTTCTTAACTCAAGTATTACGATGTCACCAAGAGCCCCAATTATTCCACCAAACCCACTTGAGCATGCACCTCTAAGAGCCATGCCGGAGCCATCACGTGTTTCACCATTATGTGTACCGAGAGTTCCCACTCCATCGATTTATACTTCTCCAGAAGGGTGCCTTCCCGATCCATTGGGCCTACCAAGAGTCACTTGACTCTCTCATCCATGTGTCAGAGCATCACGAGAATCATTGACCACTGTTTTTATACTCGTCCTTTGCCAAACCAAGGCTCTAATACCACTTGTTAAAGATTTGGAGAGCCCAAAGTACATGGGGAGAATCCTTTTTAATGGGTCTTATGAAAGAACATACTCATGGGTTGACACCACATCCAACCCAAGCCTTAAGGCAATGAGTCTATGGGTCCTTCCCACTTATATGTCTTTCACTCATCCCATCTTTTTTCAATGTGGGAATTCCACACTTGTATATTTCCAACATTCTCTGATACCAATTATTGGGAATATACAAGTGTGGAATTCCCACATCAGAAAAAGATGGGATTAGTGAGAGACATATAAGTAGGAAAGACCCATAGACTCATTGCCTTAAGGTTTTGGGTTGGATGTAGTGTCAAGCCCATGAGTGTGTTCTTTCATAAGACCCATTAAAAAGTATTCTCCCCAGGTACTTTAAGCTCATCAGATCTCTAACAAGTGGTATCAGAGCCTTGGTTCGGCAAGAGACGAGAGTATGAAAATGGTGGTCAGTGATTCTCGTGTTGCTTTGACACGTGGATAAAAGAGTCAGGTAACTCCTGGTAGGCCCAATGGAGCCGGAAGGCACCCTTCTAGAGAAGAGCAGATTGATGGAGTAGAAACTCTCGGTACACATGATGGTAGAACATGTGGGAACTCTCGGTACACGTGATGGCTCTGGCATGGCTCTTAGAGGTGCATGTTCGCGTGGGCTTAGTGACATCGTAATACTTGAGTTAAGAAAAAAGGCTTTTGTTTAAGGGGGAGCAGGCCCAGTAAGCCCAATGTAGAAGAAATTCACACTTGAGGGGGAAATTGTTGAAAATATACAAGTATGGAATTCTCACATCAGAAAAAGATGGGATGAGTGAGAGACATATAAGTGGGAAGGACCCATAGACTCATTGACTTAAGATTTTGAGTTGGATGAGGTGTCAAACCCATGAGTGTGTTCTTTCATGAGACCCATTAAAAAAGATTCTCCCTAGGTGCTTTGGACTCTCCAGATCTCTAACACAATGACAATAATAAAGATACTTAAAAAGAAAATAAAATGAAAATTAAATATTTAACATAAAAGACAATAACTATAATAATTATAAAGTATAACAATTTCTATATGGTAATTTTCACATGGCAACACCAAATGAATACGATGAAACCTATTATAATCAATGTTTAGAATACAACTAATGCATGTATTTTTTAATTTTTTTTAATTTATAATTCATAATTTATATATTTTTTGTATAAATATTAGGAAAATTTAATTTTAAAAAGAATATCTTTATAAGACTTTTGAAGTTATAAATAAATAAATGATATGCTTTTTATAAATTTATAAATTAAATAAAAAAATCTAATTAGAAAAAAAAAATAGTTTTGTGCCATTAAGTTTTAATCAAGTGTTTTAGATTTGATCATTAGACTAAAATTCTAAAATTGAATGCAATTTTATCAAATGAATATTATTAAAGGTTGCAAATGGGTCAAGTTGGTTAGTTCAGATTATTTAAAGTTGTGAGTTTGTTCGAGTTATTTAGTATTTTGCTATACAAAAAAAATTTTAAATAATATACTTTTCATAATTTCATGAATTAAATATAAAATCTAACTAAAAAATGTTTGTGTGTAATTACATTTTAATCTAGTGTTTTCATTTTGATAAATTAGAAAAAAATTTCTCAATTGAATACAATTTTAAATAATAACTGATATTAAAAGTGGCAAATAGGTCAAATTGGACAATTAAATTATTTTAAGTTAGGAGTCAGTTTGAGTTATTCATCGGTTTTCTATACATAAAGAATTTTGGGTTAATTTGGATTAATTTAGACACCCTTTTATGCTGAAAATATTAATTTTTATCAGGAAAAATGTAGATAAATTTTGATAATCATCCTTAAACTTATCTAATTGTAATATTATAATCCTTTAATTTAAAAATATAATATTAAACCTTATCAATTTTCAAATTTTACACAGTAAAATTCCTCGAACCTCTAATTACAGGTTTTTAATTAAATGTTGACCTGGATAGTTCTAGCATAAAGTTTAGTCAGAATTTCTCTTTTTTCTCTCAAGGTATATTTAAATTAAATAATTTTCTTCTCCATAGAGAAAATAATTTTTCACGTATAGAAATAATAATTTTACACTTTGCATAAGAGAATAGAGAGAAATATTGACTAAGCATCATGTGCGAGCTGTTCACATCAATTTCTAACTGAAAAATCAATAATTAAAAGTCAGAGAAATTTTACTGTGCAAAATTTGAAAGTTTAGAGAGTTTTATGTTACATTTTAAAGTTGAAAGACCGTAGTATTATAACCATATAAGTTCAAGGACGGTTATTAAAATTTATTTGAAAAAAATGCTATTCTTAATTTAACGTTGGAGTCAAAATTTGAATTGGTCAATCAATCTAAACAAATCAGTTTTTTTAATTGGGTTATTAAATTGATATTCAATCTCTTTATGCATTTTATATTTTGAATGGGTTGAAACGAATTGAATATCCTTTTGAATAAGATACATTAAGGTTGATTTAATAAATTGTGTCAAAACTTATCACCTCCAATTGAGAAGTGTATATTATTAACATAATATCCGACATAAAATATTTGAAAATAAGCTCAATTTTCAATTTAACATATTTTTAACTTTTAATTCAATTTAGTTCTTCTATTTTTATTTAAGTTTAAATTGACCTAATATATAACTCATGTACCAAGTGGTGTGTAAGTAACTTTTATATTTTATTTGTTATAAATGAGACTTGAATAACATAAGCAACTTAACGATGAATATATTTGAGACAAAGAATTCAATATTAGCAGGAATTCTTTCAAGTTAAGAAATATAATAGAAGTGTTTATGCATAAAATTGCATTTAAATATGATTTATAAGATTAAAATTTTAATTTAGTTTTATTATATTAATTTTTAAATAAATAATAAAAAATATATATTTTTTCATAAATTCATCTCTTATTTATTTTTTTATTTATTTAATTTTAAAATACATGTGTTGCATCTACATCTTATGCTTTTGTTTAATTTGTAATAATTATTTTATTTTAATTACGTATGAACATTTTTAACACGTTTTCCTCTTTAGTGGGCTTTTAAACATTTATTTTGATTTTCTACACAATAATAAGGTTTTTTTTAAATAATGATAACAATGCTTTATTTTTAAAATAAAAAAATTCTCTTTATAATAGCTATACATTTATCAATTACAATAGATTTTTTTTTATTATTCATATAACAGATATTACATAAAGAGAATTAAAATAAAAGGCTCTAATAATTTTAATTGCACTGATAATTTATAATATATTGTTTCTCATTAAAAAAATTATAAAAGTTATATTAAAAATAAATATTGTTAGCATAATTACAGCAATCAGCATGATTATAGGAGATTTGTGTAACATAATTACAGCAATCAGCATGATTATAGGAGATTTGTGTAGCATAATTATAGCAATTATTATTCTTGTCCAAATTAGTTCATATTCTCATGTATAAATAGATGTAATATCTCTGTAAATGAGACACAGACAAATACACAATCCTTTTCTTCATTACTTGTATTCTTTCTTCTAACATGGTATCAGAGCCATAAAACTTTTATTTCTAGTTTTTTGGGGTCTCTCTGCTCTCTCTACAACCTGTTCTGGTTCATTCTTTCATACCTATTATTATACCATTTTTTTTTTCCTCATCTTGTTATCAATGGAGAAATCTGATATTTCAAAACCTATTGCAACAGTTCTGACTGGTTCCAACTATAATCTTTGGGTTCAAGTAATGAAAAGTTATTTGAAAGGTCGCAATCTTTTGAGTATTATTACCGGAGATATCACTACGCCGACAAGAGAGAAACGATGAAACTGATGCAAAATTTCTTTGACCGTCTTGAGGATTGGGATAGTAAAATCATCGATCATCACCGGTTTCGCAATACCTGTCTCGTCCATCCACATCCGGTTGCTAATTATGACTCGCAAAAGAAATCGGGATTTTTGGCTAATCGATATCAGACCACTGGACTTGCCCACTATTATCAGTTGTGGACTACTCTTCATAATCTGAAACAAGAAGCAGGTCAATCTGTGAATGATTTTCTTGCCCAGGTCCAACCTATTTGGAATCAAATATCTCAGGCCAAAATCAGTGAAGATCATCTTCATCTCATTCAAGTTCTAATGGCTCTTCGAGCGGAATATGTGGCCGTTCGGCGTCCCTGCTACACCGAAATCCACTCCCATCAATAGAAACTGCTATTCAAGAGATTATTTTTGAAGAGACTCGTCTCGGTTTGGATAAAACTCCTCAATTTGAAGCTGCTCTTGCAACTACTCGATCCTCACATCAGAAATCTGGCAATCAACTCTGTAAGAATTGTAATCAAATTGGTCATGCTTTTGCATATTGTCCTACCATAAAATGCAGATATTGTCATGGTTACGGTCATATTCTTGAACATTGTCCCACACGCCCTCCAAGATCAAAAGGAGGGCATTCTAAATTCAAGAATGTCTCAAAGCCTGGATCTTCCTCTGTCACTGCTGTTGCTGCTACTGAGGGCTCTACTGCCATCACCATGAGTGATCTTGAGGCACTATTCAAACAGGTTATCTCTTCTAATTCTCCTGCTGCCATGTCTGCCACTCCGGGTAATTCTTATTGGCTTTTTGACTCTGCATGTTGTAATCATATGACCACTAATCTTAAATTCTTGTCTTCTGCAAAACCTGTATCTTCCTTACCACCAATCCATACTGCAAATGGTACTAAAATGAACATCACACATACTGGTCATGTGTCTACCTCAAATCTTCATCTCCCTGACACCTATTATATCCCTAATTTGGCACTCAATCTTATTTTTATTGGTCAATTGTGTGAAAAAGGACTAAATGTTATTTTTTCTCACCATGGTGTCCAGGTACAGGATCCACAAACGGGACAGATTCTTGGGGAGGGTCGCAGAGTGGGTCGATTATTTGAGCTTACATCTTTACATCTTCCTCAGAGATTTGTGTCTGCAGCTACAATCCCTAATTCCTCCATTCACCAATGGCATCTTCGTCTTGGTCATGCTTCTACCAGTAAAATTCAACCTTTAATTTCTCGTGGATTATTAGGATCTACTAAGTTTGAGTCATTTAATTGTTTAAATTGTCAGCTTGCAAAACAACCTGCATTATCTTTTTCCCATAATAATACTACTTCAGACACTCCTTTTGGTTTAATTCATTCTGACATTTGGGGTCCTTCTCCTATTTCTTCAATAAATGGTTTTCGTTATTTTGTAATATTTATTGATGATTATTCTCGGTTTACTTGGATATATTTTTTGAAACATCGATCTGAGTTATCACAAATTTACATCACATTTGCAAAAATGATTAAAACTCAGTTCTCTTGTGACATTAAAATTCTCCGAACAGACAATGCCATGGAATATCGGGATTCTTCTTTGCTTCAGTTTCTTAGTCAACAAGGCACCGTTGTTCAACGTTCTTGTCCTCACACCTCTCAACAGAATGGCGAGCGAGCATAAGCATCGCCATATTCTTGATTACAGACGTACTCTTCTTCTTTACGCCTCATGTCCGAGAAAAATTTTGGGAGAAGCGACTTTTCATCTTGTTTATGTTTTTTATCGTATTCCTACTTTGGTTCTTATTTATTTTTCTCCTTTTGAAATGTTGTTTGGTGAACATGCTGTCTATTCCTTCCTTTTACGTTTTGGATGTGTTTCTTTTGTTCTTTTACATCCTGATGAACATAGCAAATTAGAACCCTGTGCTCGTCATGTTGTTTTCTTGGTTATGGCATTGAACACAAAGGGTATCGTTGTTGGGATCCTGTTTCTAATAAGTTACGCATCTCTCGTCATGTTACCTTTTGGGAAAATACTATGTTCTCTTCTCTTTCCAAATTTCATCACTCTGTCAATACTGACTCTCTATTTTCACTGACTCCTCCAAAGAGCTGTTTCCAAGTCTGATCCAGTGATTGTGATGTGCTCAATATTAGCCCAACTACACACCTTTGTTGAATCAGCACCAGTTGTTGATCCAGTACCTGCGCCTGCATCTCCTCCTAGCACTACTCTTCGTCGTTCTACCCGTGTAAGAGAAACTCCTCATTATCTTTCTGATTTTCATTGTTACTCTACTATTGCAACCCTTCATGAGCCTCATTCTTATCGTGAGGCAAGTACTGACCCTCTTTGGCAGCAAGCTATGGTCGATGAACTTCAGGGCTTTAGAAAACTCATACTTGGGATTTAGTTGATCTTCCACCAAACAAGACTCCTATTGGTTGCAAATGGATTTACAAAATCAAGACCCGTTCTGATGGAACTATTGAACGCTACAAAGCTCGCTTAGTAGCCAAAGGGTACACTCAAGAGTATGGTATCGACTATGAGGAAACTTTTGCTACAGAGGCCCGAATAACATCTATTCAGTCTCTTAGCTATTCTGCAGTTCGTAAATGGAAACTTTTCGGATGGATGTTAAAAATGCTTTTCTTCATGGTGATTTAACAGAGAGGTTTATATGCATCCTCCTCCGGTTATCATTCTCCTCATAAGGTTTGCAAACTTCGGCGAGCCTTATATGGATTAAAACAAGCTCCCAGGGCCTGGTTTGCCAAATTTAGTTCCACTCTTGCTCAACTTGGTTTTCTCTCTAGTCCACATGATTCTGCATTATTCACTCGTCGAACTGACAGTGGTATTGTTCTTCTGCTGCTTTATGTTGATGATATGATAATAACAGGAGATGATTCATCTGGTATTTTAGAGTTACAACATTATCTCAATCAACATTTTGAAATGAAAGACCTGGGTTCTCTCAGCTATTTTTTGGGCCTTGAAGTTTCTCAAAATTCTGATGGCTATTATCTATCTCAAGCCAAGTATGCATCCGACTTACTTTCTCGAGCAGGCATCACTGATAGCAAAACAGTATCAACCCCATTGGAGCTCAATTGCAAACTTACACCTCTTGATGGCACTCCTCTTGATGATCCTACTTTATATCGATGACTTGTCGGAGTCTTGTTTATCTCACGATTACTCGACTGATATTTCATATCTTTGTTCATCCGTCACCGGTTTATGTCCGCTCCTCGCTCAACTCATTTCTCTGCGATGCCAGATCCTTCGTTATATCAAAGGCACTCTTTTTCATGGTTTGCACTTTTCCGCTACCTCCTCCCTAGTATTATCCGCTACTCGATCTTGATTGGTGGTGATCCGCGGATCGTCGCTCTACAAATGGTTATTGTTTCTTCTTGGGTAATTCTCTTATCTATTGGCGTAGCAAAAGCAACCGTTGTTGCAAGTTCTAGCTCATAATCTGAATATCGTGCTCTTGCTGATGCTACATCTGAATTACTTTGGTTACGGTGGTTATTAACTGATTTGGGTGTCACTCATTCTTCTGCCACAATACTTCATTGCGATAATAGAAGTGCCATACAGATTTCTCATAATGATGTATTTCATGAGCGTACCAAACACATCGAAATTGATTGTCATTTTGTACGTCATCATGTTGCTCATGGCACCATATGTTTGATTCCTATCTCCTCTGTCAGCCAAACCGCTGATATATTCACCAAAACGCATCCTCCCGCTCGCTTTCAGGATCTCTTAAGCAAACTCAAGTTGGCACCTGTGCTACCACCTTGAGTTTGAGGGGGGGTGTTAGCATAATTACAGCAATCAGCATGATTATAGGAGATTTGTATAACATAATTACAGCAATCAGCATGATTATAGGAGATTTGTGTAGCATAATTATAGCAATTATTATTCTTGTCCAAATTAGTTCATATTCTCATGTATAAATAGATGTAATATCTCTGTAAATGAGACACAGACAAATACACAATCCTTTTCTTCATTACTTGTATTCTTTCTTCTAACAAATATATTAAAAATATAATGTCTCCGTTCATTTCATAATTTTAAAGGAAATACAAGAAATTAAAATCCGATTACGTGCAATGGTAAAAAAAAAAAAAGAATTAAAATAATATATAAAATATTCAACACCTTATAATTTCAAGAAAATAAAATCTCAATTATTTTATAATTTATCTTTGCTAATAAATTATTGTTTAATTCAAGAAAAATATTTTATGCTTAATCTTATATTAATAAAAAAAATTAATGAATGTTTTTTGTATAAAAAATACATATTAAAGTTAAAATCTCACTATAGATAAGATTTTAGAATAGCTCTTCTATTTTATCTTCTTATTTTAATGGTTGACAATATGTATTTTTATATTTCCTTCAATGTTAAATATTTTAATAAAGTTAATTTCGATTTAGGTGTATGAATTGGACTTTTGTATTTTTAGAAAAATAAAATCATAAAAGAATAAAAATGTAAAAATAATAATATTCCAACATTTTTTTAACAATTCCATTACAATTCTATATTTTTGATATGTAATTTATATTAATCATTATATTTTATAAACATATAAATTTATAAAGGCATTTTAGGAAATTTACCATATTTAATGGGCAAGAAAATTCTAATACCTATGAATTATCTTGAATACACATAAAAACAATTTCATTAGAATTTTATTTTTTAATAGTTAATTTATATTAATTAATATTTATTATAAATATTATAAAATTATGAAGACATTTTAGTTGTTTTTTCATAATTGAGTTCAGTCAAAGTTTTTTTTTTCAGTATTTTTCTTACTTTATTTCAAATTTAAATTTAACACTTTTCAATAATATACAATAATTATAGGATTTTATTTCTAACTTTTTATAAGTGAATAACATTGAATTGTTCCATAAAAATTTTGAACAAAACTCTTTATCACTCTTAATTAGTTTGGACATTGAATGTGTTATTTTAATTAGTTAATTAATTAAATGTATAATTTTGTTATTCCTTTATAGTTAGGCAATTGGATTTTAAAATTTATATCATCATCAATCAAAATTATTTTTTTTTTCCATCATTAATGATGTATGAGACATTTTCTAAAGAACAACATTTTAATTTTTTTTTTTTTAATCTTTTGAAGTGAAACTATTGGAGTAATTAATTTGGTATTATTTTTTCATATTAATTGAGGTATTGATCTGAGAAAATTTTTTAAAAATTAAGATAAAAATAATAAAATAAAAAAATTACTAAAATATATATATACTTCAAAATTGCCATCAGTTGCTCTTTAACAATCCTAAAACTCAAGAAATTTTTTAATTATAACTCCAAACACTTGAAATGTATGTTCGTGTACCAATGATGATGATAATAATAAAGATAAGTGAAACCATATCAATACCATTAAAAATTGATAATCAAAATAAAACAATCAAATTTAAAATTCCCATATATTATATTATAATATGATGTATGTATGATTATCAAATTCATAAATTAAATCATTTCACTTGCACTAAGAAATTCAATAAATTTTTAATTAAGAATAATAATTTATTGAAAAAGAAAATCGTTTGAAACTCATCAATTTCATTAAAAAATTTACAAATGACAATTTTAATATTACTTTAATTAGTCTTCTAAATAACAATATTTAATAGAAAAGGATTTATATTAAGAAGTAATAATTAGCTAAGTTAGGATATTATATATTTTTAGATATTAGGATTATATATTTTTAAATATATTTTCATATGTAAATTGGATATTATTTTATTAATTAGACTATAAATTGAAGTCTACCTAAAGTATTTAAGAAAAAGTTTGTTAATTGTTCCTCAAACGGCTAATTTTTTCATAAATTTGGTAAACGAGAAATTTTATAAATTTTAATAGGAATTATTAAAATAGAAATATAAGTTTAATATTATAATTATTTTGCACAAAATTAATTTAATCAACTATAATCACAACTGAAATAGAATTTAATATTGTAATTATTTACCAATCCACTGTGAAAAGAAAAAATATTAACCAATCAAGGGAAAATAAAAACTATTTACCGAAGTACAGTGAAATTTGCCATGTAGGATAGGTCTTTAGCAAAACCGATTGTTTGAATGTCGATTTTAAAATCGAATGTCAATATGGTATGCAAAATCAATTCTCCCACTAGTTTAAGTGTCAATTTTGCTGAACTATATTTGTTTATAGATAAAGCCATGTCCACTATAAATTAGGCAAGAACAAGGAGTAGTAGATCAATGCTTCTGAGATGAAATGGGTTTTGCTTGTATCATGTAAAAATTAAATAAGATTTTTCAAGGGTAGTATTCCATTTTTCTAAGCAACACGGCAAAGATTGTATTTACAGAATCCAAAATGAGAAAAGTCCCAGCCCCTAAGGTTTCTCGTTTCTTCTGAGATAAAAAGTCTTTTGCTTTGCCTACTTTAGGCCGTCCCCTATCCTTCCGGGTGGGGGATGGCCCTCTATGCCTTGCCTGGATGTGGTTCGTCTTTCCCGTCCTCCGAGTGGGATTGTACATAGGTTTTGGGTTGTGTTGCTTGCAGGTTCGTTGTTCATGGAGAAGGATTCTTATAACCTGCGATAGTCTTTTGATGTTGTTCAGCAATTTTTCACTTGGATCTTCTGAGATCCGATCTTATGCTATCCTTTCTTGGTGTTAGTGTCTAGAATTGTGTTCGATTTGGTGTTAGTAGCTGCAGAAACCTTGCTTTAGCCTGCAGAAGGATGCAAATCTATTTTAGACCATGAGGATGGTCATCTACGGAGTCCCATAACCGGCTACTTCGTTTGGCCGCCTAATTCTTGAAAGCTCAGAGGCTATAGGAGCTCTAGCCATCTACTCTTCCATTGATCATCGAATATGGTGGTTTTTCAGTCTTTTTGGGGGCCTTCTCTATTTCCATGGAAGGATGTTTTCTTGAGGAAGAACCTTTGGTGGCATTTTTAAAAGTGTGACTTCTCGACTGTCCAGTCCAGGCAGAGTGTGGGGGAGGATCAGATGGGCGGTGGCACTGCTTGGCATAGTCTCTCTCTTTCAGTAGCTCTAGGCTTTGTATTAGCGGGCCTTGGCCAAACTTGTAATATAGAGCTACTTTTAGGCTCTATTTGTTAACATTGTGATCTTTGGGCACCTATTGAGTTGTTCTTCCAAGCCTATGATTGTATTAACCCTTTGCAATGTTATGAATATCTATTTTTCTTGACAAAAAAAAAAAAAAAGATTGTATTTACAGAGATTTCTCTATTAATTGATGCATCAAAATGACATTGTAAGCATCGGTTTTAAAACTAATATTCGAATAGTCGGTTTTGTCTAAAACTTGTCCTATGTGTCAAAATTTGCCTGCTTTGTTAAATAGTTTTCAACTTCCCCCTAATCGGTTTATATTTTTTATTTTTACACCAAATTGGTAAAAAGCCCTAGGTTTTATAGCATTCAAATTAGATAGATTAAATTGGGCTAGCTCGAGTGAAGTTAAGGTTTCCTTAGCATTTGTCATATTTAGCTTTTGGTTCTGTGAAATTATTTGTCTAAGATCACATTTAAAATTTATTTTCTTTTTCATTAATTAATTAGTCATCTTGTTTTATGAGTCTAAATAATAGTAGGATTGACATATGTTTTTAATAGTAATTCCAATTCTCATGGGATCGACAATTCTTTCATCATCATTGAGAATGGAAGTAGACCTTGTAAGTCAAATTATTAGAAATTGATGTATTTAATTCTCTATTCCTTTCCTCTTTAAATTTCAGCACTATACTCTGTTTGATCAATGATTGTGTGTTGAGATATTTGTCTTCAAATAGACTTGTCCATTTGATAACAGAATTGAGTTGATAAGTTATCTTTTGAGCCTTGAGCATACACCCTCTGTTTCTACCCTATTTTATTGTCTCAATATATTTTGCAAAACTAGTATTGCACCTTGTGTTGACTGTTGGATGTGATATTTGTTGCACATAGCCAGGATGGTAACAGGTCGAGTATTTTTGGATCTCTGACCTAATCAAATCTTATTGGAATGAGTTTGAATAATATATAATTAAGTTTAAGATGTATTTAGGTTTGGAAAATATTAACTGTGTCAAGTTAGGATTTTATATATTAGTTACTCATTATTCAAATCATAATTATTAAATCTAGGACAAATCGGCTGATCGAACCAATGAACTAGACTTTAAAATGATTTAGGTTTCTAATTAAATTAGATAAGAAAGTAACTAAGTATGATCCTATCGACCTAGTTATTGAACTAATATGACTTGATTGACCCAGCCAATTCAATTAGTTAATAATATATATATATATATATATATAAAATAAATTTTATAAAGTAATATATTTACTTATTTTTTTAAAATATACTTAATATTTCATAAATATTAATTTATATAAATTTTGTATGTATTATATTACTCAAATACTTTTGCATAAAATTTAAATAGCTTAATAAATGTTAAAAGTTTGATTTTAAATAATTATATTTATTTATATTAATAGATATTATAATTAATTAATTTTTAACACGCACACACACATATATATATATATATATAATTAAAATTTAAATATTCAACTGGTTAAACCATTAACCCACGGATTGAACCACTGAATCATCAACCCAATCCGTCCATCAGGTGGATTTTCAGGATGAATTTAATAACACTAACTGAACCATTTATATAAAAATTAATTAAATATAAAATACATATTTTATAATAACATTTATAAATTTTCAAAAATTATATTTTAAATGAATAGAATTTAAATATTTTATTGAATATTAATTTTTGCTAAATATAAATTATTAATAAAATATATTTTATGTAGAAGTTAAATAGGTTTGAGTAAACTAATCAGTGTTGGGTGCAGTAGTAAAGCTGAATATACTCTTAATGGTAGAATTCAGAGTCGATTTTTAGAGAAGGTATTATTGGGAGGGACAACCATGAATCTCAAAGAGATTAGTTTTCTATGAACCATAAAATAGACATAGAGGAATTCCTTGATAAATTCAAAAAGAAAAAAAGGTTCGAATATTATTTAAGTAATAATAATTAGATTTGGAGATGAGTTTGGATAATTTGGGACAAATTTTAATCAATTTGAGACAAATTCTAAGTATTGAGAATAATAATCGGATTCAAATTTAAATGAGAAGATTTAATGGGTATTTTATTTATTGCCATCCCTACATATAGCTGCTATATAAACGCACACACACATATGGAATGTCAAGCTGAGATTTTTTTAAAAACTTTAAGTAAGATTTAAAAAATCTAATTTATCTTCCTCTTAGACTCCATAGTAGGTACAACAAAAACAAAAATAAAAATAAAAAAAATGCATTTTTTTTTTATAAATAAAATGAGCTTCAATTTTTTACATAATCAAAATTAAATCATTCACATTCTTAACATTTATATTTTAATTTTTAAAATAATGTTGACATTTTTCTCAAGATACAAAATTATCAATTCTCAATTAAAATATCAATTTATGATCACTTTATTTTTAATTTTTTTCAGTCTAAACCGATTTATCAAAGTTTAATAAAAAATTCTTAAAAAAGAAAAAATAGAATATTAAACTAACGGAGAGTTACATCTTAAACTTTCCTTTTTCTTTTAACTTTAATATAGATATATAGATTAAATGTTTATTATCTGTATTTTTATTTATTATTTACATCATTTTTAATTTTACTTAATTTTAATTTAAATTTAGAGAATGATACATAATGAGCCAAACAACTAATTTTAATTAATTAATTAATTAATTATTCCTAATATTTCCAAATCAAAGTGGCGAATCCTTTTAAAATTTAGTTTTTATTTGCTAGATTGGAGTCTCCAATTTTTGTGACCATTTAGCGAGTTTAGTAATTTCCAAGTAATAGTAATTAATATTAAAATTAATATCTCATTAAATACAAAGAAAATTCTCTCATTGCATTTTAGTTTTTTTATTTTTTTAATATTAATAAAGCTCTAATTTATAACAATATTATTGAGTTAAATTTATTGATTTGATTTGAATTTTATGGAATTATGGAATCATGATTTTTCTTTTTTAAAAATGACAATTAAATTTTATGTATATTATTCCTTCTCCTTGTCATCGTCTTCTTCTTCTGAAATTAATGACTCAATATCAACTTTTTCTAAATCAGAGTAAGTGCTTTGATGGATTTTAAGAATTAATACATAAATTTAAAAAATAAAAATTGATATGAAATAAAAATTAAAAAAATTATTATATTTTTCTATATGTACACACATTAGCATTTTAAAATTTTTAATAATGTACAATTTTAAAATAAAAATAATATTATAAATTCTAATCATCCTATTAGTTATATTGATTTTATAATTATACTAAGTCTAATATATTATGTTAATTATTAATTTTATAATAGTATATATTTATCTATTTAAATGTTTTTTTCTCATATATATAATTTATATTAGTAAAAGAATTCATATATTTGACTGACAGAAATTAATTTCTTTTTTTTATTATTTTACATAAATTTAAATATAATTGTATTAGAATATGTTTACTTAAATAATGATAAGACAGAGATAAAAAAAAATCTATTAGCATTTATTAAAAAAGTGACTCATATAAAATAAAATACATTCCTAATTTTGTAAATAATATAAATAATGTCCTCCTTCATATATATATATATATATATATATATATATATATATATATATATATTTCATTCCTCAAGATCATAATTTAATATTAAATTTAATTTTACTCCAATAATTATATTATCATATTAGTTTCGTTAAATTTATTGTTCGATTGAAACTTGTTAACATTAACTAATAGTAAATTATCACATGCTTCCTGTGTATGTAAAACCTATGAATTCCACTCTTTTAAATTCAAAAGTATAACTATTTTTTTTTTCTGTAAGTATCAAATACATTATTTATTAGTGTACGGATTATATTACATAACTCAAATGGCTTTGAAAATAATGCCTCCCTTTGTTAAACCTCACATTTTGGTTAAATAACGCTTTATAATTGATTTTATCCATACATATTTTAAATAAATTGATACGTTAAAGATATAAAACAATTTTTAATTAATAAGTACGCAAAGTTATTTAGCTTATAACTCAACCATTAATAGGATACATGTTAGAAATTTAAACTTTAATGCTTACCTTTTAAAAAAGTTTTGTTGTAAAATAAAATAAATTATTTTTACGTGATATGAAACATACAATACCTTATAAACAAGATTGATCAAATACATCATTTCATCCTTAAAATTATATCTTTTAACTCATTAATCTCTTCAACTTTCTGAGAAACTTTTTACGCCCCTTAAAAAACATAATAACTTAACATAATTTTTCCTTTTTACTAATTTGTTCTATAATATATAAAAAAATTTACAGAAATTATTATATGTTCCTCAAATATCATGCCGCATAGTTGAGTTGGTGCTCCCAAGTAATAAAAATATGACACACATTAAATTAAATAAAAGAGAGAGAGAGAGAGAGAGAAATGAGTTGGTGAGAGAGAGAGAGAGAGAGAGAGAGAGAGGATTACACATGTTTAAAAAAAATTTTGACTGCAATAATATTCATAGCAATATGCAAAATATGTACAGTATTTTTTATTGAGTGGAGCACTAAATCACTAAGCTGATCTGGTACATCAAATTTATCTAATAATTAGTCATTTATCCACGCATTACATGGTAATAATTTAAATTTTTAACTCTTATTGATTTTTGCCCATAAATCTCTAATAGACCTAAAATATTTCTCAAATGTTATTGAAGTATTTTTTTATTAATTAATTCTTTTGTAAATGGTAAAAACACTGCAATAGTGTTTTTCAACCCAAAAAAAAATAATCAACTATAATACCTTAGAAATGCTTTTCAATTCTATTAAAAAAGAATATAAAATGAAAAAAAAGGTAACAAATTTAAAAATAATAATGCAATAAAATAATAGAGAAAGAAAATCTTACCTTACCCTAACATAGTACAAAAAACTTGCATAATAAGAAAGAATCTAATATATTCTTATTCAGATAAAATATTTGAAAGCAATGTAAATTGCTACAAGATCACAGATTACATTAATTAGCTGTTAGTCTAATATCCAAAAGCTATTAAGCATTTTTATTAGTTATTATTAAAGTTTTAGTTTATTTTCATTTTACTGTAAATAGCTAAAATGAAATTTCAAAATTTTGAAATTTTGAAATTTTAAAATTATAAATTCTATATATTATTAAAATAAAGAAGAGATAAATTAAAATAAAATTTTAAATATTTTAAAATTTATAAATTCTATACATTAATAAAATAAAGAAGGGATAAACTAAAAATAATATTTTAAATATTTTAAAATAAAAAATTGTAAATATTTTATATTTTTTAAATAAAATTATTATTATTTTTTTAATTATGTCAAGTGTTAATCAATCATAAATATAAGTATCAATTGTTAATTAATTATTTTTGAGTTTTTTGGTTTCATCAATATATATTATATTTCTCAAAAATCTAACAAATTATCTTTTCATGCTGACCATGCAATAAAGATATGAGAAATTATATAGTGCAATTTGGTTCTCTTTGTTATCTCTTCCCCCTCTCTCTATTAAATTATGTGCTGTCTCAGCTCTATACTGTATTTCTCTCTTTCCTTCTCTCCTTCTGAGTCTCTCTCCTTCTATGTTTTCTATTCCTCTCCTTTTTACTCATATCTCGCTTTGTTCTTTTTCTCTTTATCTATTGAGTGTGGCTATGAAAACTCAAACTCATATGAGTATGAAGTTAACAATTATTATATTCAATATTTACATTTAGATTCATATATTTATTATATAAATTTTAATTAAATTTGTACAAATTTTAATAAAAATATTTATACAAGAAAACACAAAATAAAAGGTAAACAAATTATGATATTTTATTTCATTTAATATAATCACAATCGAGCAACCAGCAAGAATCTCATTTCAAGTTTAACATTTCATTTTACTCGATGCTCAAATGAAAGGAAGAAATAATAAGAAAGAAATTAGAAAACATAAAAATTATAAACACACCGAAGATCATAAGAAAAAAAAAAGTCTATTGACCAAGAAAAGCAAAATCTTATAGCATTTTGATAATTTTATGCAATCATTTTAATATTAGTAGAATCGGTCAAAATTTTAAAATACACAAATATTTTATATAAATTTTTTAAAATTTTGAAAATTTGTTACAATTATATATATATATATATATATATATATATATATATATATATATATATATATATATTCTTCTACTTTTATAATAAAATTGAGTTCGAAAATTCAATTGAGGACAATTGATAAAACTTTAACAACTTTTAGAATTTTGGCCAACTGAAAGATTAGATAAAATTATCAAAACGCAATAAAATTTGACTTTTTTTTGTCAATAGACATAAGAAAAAAATCATAAATAATAATAAAAAATCCCTAGCTACTGAGATTTGTGGACTCCAAAAGGTTGATGCAGAGGTGCATAGATACCATCAGTGTATTGTTATGCCTTATTTGGCCTTATTTGATTCAGGATAAGTGAGTTAGGGAATTTCAAAATATTAGGAAGTGCAAAAAATTAACTTGTTTGGTTGGAAGTCCATATTTATTTCTTAGAAAGTGAAAAGCCATTTTCCCTCTACTTTCCAGGATGTCACAACGCGATCCGACGGGCCAGACTGACACTAGGACTTGGGTTAGTATAAGGCCCCCGAAACTTGTAGTAAGCCTAACTAAACTCTAGCCCATCATTAAGCCCATATCAAGCCCAATTTCAAGTGACCAATCGGACAGAGTCTGGTCATAAAATGGACCATCCAACGGAGAGCCATTGACTCACCCGACTTGTAATCTCAATGGAAATATATTTGGGGAGCTCAGCTCACCCGTCAATCAGCCACAATCCCAAAAATAAAATCAATGGGAGCTCAGCTCCCTCATCCATCATAAGTGTTCAATCACACAATTACACATACATAAATTTTATAGCTTACAATCCCAAATTAATAAATATTACAATCCAGCTAAATATTATGATCCTACACATGCAGAGGTCTAGAAGTTATGTTTAACAGTACAAAACATAAAATTAATAATAAGTAGACCTGCGAAGAATGAAAGCAAGTTGGACACAAGGAAAAGCTCTCCTGTGACCTAGAAAAATAGTCAACAGGAGTGAGCCTTCGACTCAGAGAGTAAATATTTATTTTACTTATAATTTCTATAACTATCTAATTTTAATGCATCCTTAGAAGTAAAATGCATCATCTTCATACAAGTTAAACATATCATATTAAGTCACATTAAAGATAATTCAGAGCACTCACGCAACCGTGTCAAGTTCATACTCACGCATACATATATGGGGAGATGATCCCCCTACCCAGCTCTCTTAAACCAAGGCCTGCCAGCGAGATCAACTTGAGCCGGACTTTCACTTAATAATCCATATGCGAGGGCCAGCGAGATCAACTCAAAGCCGTGCCTATCCTGACTTATCCATAATAAGGATCGGGTCCCAGCGAGTCAAGCTCTAGTCGCGTCTACCCATCCTACCCATATCCATATACTCCACATACACACCCACTTACACACACAGCTCCAGATTATCAAACACAGCAATCAAGCAAATATCATTGAGTATAAATGCAAAATAGGGCATGCCTAATATTTAATTATATAAATATAAGTATAAGTGATACATGAGCATGTCTAAAATATAATAATATTGAAATTATAAATAAAATAAATATCTACTCACAACACTTGTACAAGCTACCGTGGTGGCTGGGCAGAGGAATAAGGTTGTCCCAGCTCATCTAAATAATATTTCAAAATTTATTAATAAACAATTTAAAAGAAAGCTGTAGAGAATCAAAAGACAGCCCTAAGATTTTGCTAAAAATCCGGTAGAGTTCCCCCAATACCTAGGACCTACCCAACTTGCAAAAGGGTTCAAACAACACTTCTAATTCTCAATTTCCCACAATCACAACACATCAATAACATATGGCCCCTCCTAGGCCCTCCAAATCAATCAAAACTCACAATCTGGGAAAGTTACAATTTAGTCGCCGAAGGCAACTTTTCAGCAAAACCCACTTAAACAAGCTTTAAAAATTCTAAAATTTTGCCCCGCGGTCCTTAGCAATATTACTAAGCTAATGCAAAAGGAATTATAATTTTCTAACCTACCACGAATATTTTATAGATTTTTAATCGAAATCAGGCACTAGATAATTAAGAAAAATTAGGGTTCGAGTTTACCTATACCAATTCTGACACTTTGGACGCATCCGTGACATCTGAAAATGGTGGGATAGCTTATAATCTCGATCCAATTCTGAAGTTTTCCCAGTAGCCTGCCTGCCGGGCCCGAAAACCAGAGCAACTGTTGAATTTCCAAGAAATGAGGGCACCTACGTGAAGTGCACAATACCAGGGTTAGAATAAAATATTTACATATAAAATAATTATTTGAAAATTAGGGATGTTACACAGAAAGTAAGTTACTTACATTAAATTAGATAACTTCTTAAAAAGCAGAATTCTCAAGAAGTAATTCATTTAAACCAAATAAGGTCTTAGGTTTTAACTATTAGTTTTGGTTTGATATTACTGAACTCTAAATGTCCAGTGAGTATGGCTCTTTAAGAGCTTGCTTAGTTCGATATTTTCTTCATGGAGTTGCATATCAGTGAAGTAGTTAGAGAGCGTTTGTTGTTAAAATTTAAAAATTTCTAATTAAAACATAACATGTAAAGTTTGAGCATTAAGAAATTTATAAGTGTAATTAAATTGATGGATATTTGTGCCTTTTTTATTATTAGCTATGATTTAATTTTTAATTTAAATTGTAAAAATATTTTTCTTTATGGCTCTCATTCTCAAATATTGATGGATACATTTAATATAAATTTAAAATTATATAAAAATAAATTTAATAACTCTTATATTAAATATTTGTATTAAAATTTATGTATAATCAATTAAAATGTGCATATAATTAAAATAATGAGTATGTAAATCTCAATAATTCAATAAAACATTTAATCTAGGATTATTAGACTATTTTTTTTATATAAAGTTGAGTTTATGATAGATACACTTAATATTGATTTCTTTCTAATTTAATTATAAATGAAAACATAATAAAATGCATGAAGATTAATTTATAACTAGTGGAATCCCAAACTCTGTGCGAATAATTACAATTATTAACTTATTTGATTGATATTTTAATGTAAAATCAAATTTATCATATATTTTAATACATGTATATTATTAAAACTTAATATAAAGTGGAATTAGACATAAAAGATATAGACACTTTCATTAAATTAAAAATATATTACTTTTATTAGGTATTTTATTATATCTCTCTTTTTACTTTGAAATGTTTAAAAGATATTTACTTTTTAATTTTACATTTTTAGCATATTTTCAGTTTTATTTTGTATTTTATTTTTTTTATACTTACTAATACACTTGCTTTAATATAAATCAAAATTGTTCCCTTATGCTTTTACATATTGTATTGCTTATTGCAATTCATTCATTGCACTAAAATTTTGATATACATTTGTAAATTTATATTGTCATACTATTATATTAATAATTTTTAATTGAAATTATCACAATAATTTCCAAAAATTTATTGAAAAACTCAAATTCTCTGAAAAAATAAAAATTCTTGTAAATTTGTAAGAGTTTGTATTTATTTCGGCTTAGTATATTTATATAGATATAGATTAATCCATTCAATCAAATTATTAATTGTTTTTTTTGTTGATATATTCAACCATAAATTCAATATTATATATTAATAATCTCATCTATTGAGAGAAAAATAGAGCCTATTTTTATAGCCAACATTTTATTGTTCAGGTGTTTGATTTAAAAACTAAAATATAAAATATATTTAAATATTTGGCAATATATAAAAATTATGTAATTATTATTTACAAAATTTCAGATATTTTAAATTGGAAATATATATATAAATAATAATATATTTTATTTTATTATGTAAAGCAATGGTATTATTCTATATTCTGTTAAATTATGAAAGAATAATTAAGAACAATTGAAAGACTATTAATGTAATATAGCCTAAATTTTATTTTATTTTATTTTTTTATTTTATAATTTGAATTTTCTAAAGCCAAAATACAGGTTTTTGGTTTAGTTTTAGGAAACTAATTACTTTTTCGCGTGTAACAAAAGAAAGAAAATAATTCACAAAATTATAAAAAATCAAATGAAAAATAAAAATTTGCTTTCACCTTCAAACTCGAAAATCTTTCCCTTTAATTCTGTACATATTCAAATTCAAATCAAAACTCATCTTTTGATATATCTATTTCAGTGGGGTAAATCTATTAACGGATATGAAAACTTAAGTCCGAACTTTTTAAAACAACTTTGAAACATAACCATAACATCTCCACATATTGAAGCCTAGAAGAGTAAGTAATTCTTGAAGATGGTTTAACTACATAAGTTTCTGTAAAAAAAAATAATAAGTTCCTTTAATTTTCAACTTGAATATTGGATGCAATTTATCAAAATACTATATCTAAACAAATTTTCTATTTTCCTTCATATTTTTTATCATTTATATAACCCAAAGATGAATCAAAGACAACCATCCACAAATGAAAATAATTACATAATTTATTTAAAAAAAAAAGCATTAAGCAATAATCTCATCCAACAATCAATAAATTATAATTAGATTATAAGAAGGGGCTTAAATTGCATTGCACACCCATTACTGGCTTGAAATCATATTTTTAAGGATAATTTATAATTTAGTATTTGAAGTATAATAAAAATTATAGTTTATTTTTATTTTTAAAGAGAAATAAATGAATTTTGAAATGTATTTTATTAAAGAGCTATCTTGAATTTATACAATAGACTATTTTTTTTAAAAAAAAAATTATATTTCTAATCCCTAGCTATAATCGAGATCATATATAGATAATATTTGACATTAATGGGAAATGATTTTATTAATTATATATTTTTAATCACAAAGGAGGGAGTTGAAATTGAGTCTTTCAAATTCAACATGTATGTAACTATTAAGGGTGTACGGTTTTGGTTTGATTAGGAGTTTGTTTAGGAATTAGAATCAAACTAAAATTTCAGTACAGTTACAGTTCGGTTCTTCATTGTTTCAATTCAAGTTCAGTACAATTCTCAATTCTTTGGTTCCGATTTGGTTCTTGATTCTTGAAACAATTTTATACAATTATTTTTAAAAAAAAATCATATTTGAATTAGTATTTAAGTTTTACATTGGATTATTAATACATAATATATCATATAATATATCTTTTAACTATTTCTAAATTATATAATTTTTAAATATAAGGTGTATATATAATTTAGAATTAAATACATTATATAATATAATAGTATATCATATAATATATATTTAACCATTTATTATGTAATATTTAACTATGAAATACAAATATAATTATGAATTAACATATATATAGTATAATAGTACATTTATAATTAAGAAATATAAGGTAATACATTTATAACTAAAATTATTAAAAAAATATAGAAAAATAAAATATAATATTATGTTGTATTCCATTTATAATTATATATACATATATAAATATATATAATTATATTGAAATTATATAATGCATCTAAAAAAATCATAGAAAAACATATTTATAAATTTAGTTCTCAGTTCGGTATAGTTCTAGTTTGATTTTGGTATAATTTCAATTCAGTTCTTAGTGAAAAATCAAAATTGAACCAAAATATCAAATAAGTTTAATTTGGTACAATTCTTATTGATTCGGTGTAGTTTTTCAGTTAGGCTCGGGACCTCCGAGAACTGTGCACAACTAATAACTACCACTAAATTATGCCCAT
The DNA here is from genome assembly GCF_030052815.1 of Hevea brasiliensis. Lineage (NCBI taxonomy): Eukaryota > Viridiplantae > Streptophyta > Magnoliopsida > Malpighiales > Euphorbiaceae > Hevea > Hevea brasiliensis. Next base: position 87,934,418 of record NC_079502.1, read on the forward strand.
TGCTAATATACTAAATTTAATTATTCTGATTAATTATAATAATAAATCAAAATGTTTGAAAAATAATTAATTGAAGGCCTATGATTACTTTATTTTTAATTTATTTTGTTTGTAATTTGTTTTTCTAATCATTAAATTAGACTTTATTAATTGATTTAATAATAGACATTGATAAACTAATTTTTACTTTATAAAAACAAAATTATCATAGAAACTCTCTTAACAGAAATAACTAATAACGGTCGTAACTAATAACTGTAGATATAATAAAAGTTCTCAACTCAACTCAACTGGGGTCGGCTATATGGATTCTCTTTATCCACTCTAAACGATTTTGGGTTAAATTCTCGGAAATGTGTAATGCTTCTAGGTCATGTTGTACTACTCTCCTCCAAGTTAGTTTAGGTCTACCCCTTCTTTTTTTTCTACCCTTTAACCTAATGTGCTCTACTTGTCTAATTGGAGCCTCCGTACATCTACGCTTCACATGACCAAACCACCTCAATCTCCCTTCTCTCAACTTATCCTCAATTGGCACCACTACTACTTTTTCTCTAATATTCTCATTACGGACTTTATGTAGTCTAGTATGGCCACTCATCCACCTTAACATTCTCATCTCCCTAACTCTTATCTTAGACACATATGACTCCTTCAATGCCTAATACTCACTACCATATAATATGGCCGGTCGAATGGCTATACGGTAAAATTTTCCTTTCAACTTATTAGGAATCTTGCGATCACATAAAACTCTCGTGGCATGTCTCCACTTCAACTATCCGACTTTAATCCTATGACTAACATCCTCCTCACATCCCCCATCTGCTTGAAGGACTGAGCTAAGATATTTAAAGTGATTACTTTGGGATAGTACCACTCCATCCAAACTAACTCCTTTCCTATCACCAGTTCGACCTTCACTGAACTTGCAATGCATGTATTCTGTCTTCGTTCTACTTAACTTAAAGCTCTTTGACTTTAGAGTACTTCTCCAAAGCTCTAGCTTTCTATTGACTCCTTCTCGTGTCTCATCTATCAGAATTATATCATCCGCAAACATCATGCACCAAGGGATACTCTCTTGTATAAGTTTCATCAATTCATCTAAAACTAATGTAAAAAGGTAAGGATTTATAACTGAACCTTGGTGTAATCCAATTGAGATAGGAAAATCTCTTGTGTCCCCTCCCACTGTGCGAACAATAATAGTTTCTCCTTCATACATATCTTTTAACACTTATATGTACCTAAGAGATACCCTCTTTTGTTCTAACACTCTCTATAAGACATCTATTGGAATACTATCATAAGCCTTCTCCAAATCGATAAAAACCATGTGTAGATCTTTCTTCACGTCTCTATATTTCTCCATCAAGCTTCTAATGAGAAATATCGCTTCCATAGTTGAACGACTAGGCATGAAGCCCAATTGATTGGGAGAGATAGAAGTATCATGACGTAGTCAATATTCCATAACTCTCTCCCACAACCTCATAGTATGGCTCATGACTTTAATTCTTCTATAGTTTGAGCAACTCTGTATGTCTCCCTTATTTTTAAAAATAGGTACTAAAATACTCTTCCTCTATTCATAAGGCATTTTCTTTGAGTTTAGAATCTTGTTAAATAATTTAGCTAACCATGCCACTCCCATATCTTCCAAACACTTTCACACTTCAATTGGTATTCCATAGGGTCCACAGGTTTTACCAACTTTCATTCTCTTAAGTGCTTTCTTTACTTTTAAAGATCTAATCCTTCTAGTATAGTTTACATTCTTTTCTATTGCTCTATAGTCTATATTCACGCTATTACCATTTTGACTATTATTAAAGAGATCATCAAAATAATTTCTCCATCTTTCTTTAATGTCCTCATCTTTCACCAATACTTTTCCTTCTTTATCCTTAATGCATCTAATTTGATTGAGATCTTGACATTTTTTTTCTCTCCTCTTTGCTAATCTATAAATATCTTTCTCCCATTCTTTAGTTTCAAGTTTCTCATATAACTTTTCAAAGGCCTATGCTCTTGCTTGACTAATTACCTTTTTTACCTCTTTCTTTACTATCTTGTACTGTTCATATGCCTCATTATTTTCATACTTAGGTAATTTTTTATACCATTCCATCTTTCTCTTCACTGCCTTTTGTACTTTCTTATTCCACCACCATCTCTCTTTTGAGGGTGGTCCATGGCCTCTAGACTCTCCAAGTACTTTTTTAGCTACTTTTCTAATCTTTGATGTCATCTGTATCCACATACCATTGGCTTCCATATCCAGCTTTCCTTTTTTGGACTCGAGAAGCTCATTTTTGAACTTCACTTGCTTTACTCCTTTTAACTCCCACCACTTTGTTTGAGCTACACTATTTCTTCTAACCTTATTTGAATTGTTTCTAAACTTAACATCTAAGATCACTAATCGATGTTGACTTATTAAAGCCTCTCTCGGAATGACCTTGCAATCCTTGCATAGAGCTCTATTTGTCTTCTTGGTTAAGAGGAAGTCAATTTGGCTTCTATGTTGCCCACTTTTGAAAGTCACTAAATGTGACTCTCTTTTTATAAAGTAGGTATTTGCAAGTATTAGGTCGCATGCCATAGCAAAATCCAGGATGCTTTTTCCTGAAGGAGCGAAAGCATGGTAATTGGTGCATTGGAGCATTGAATTTCAAAATTTTTCTTCTAGGGTTTCATGCATCATGCCACATCTCTTATGTGCCTAATTAATTTCAATGCTCAATTGCATATTAAAACACTTTTAATATGTATTAGGATCTTCATTTGCCATTTAAGATTGTGAATTAACAAATTAATTCAATTAAACCCTAATTTGAAAGAGGAATTTAGGCACTAACCTCTTTGATGCACTATGGATGCAATTGACACCTTTAGGAAGCTCCTAGGACCCCAAGTGTTGTCCCTCTAGCTTGTCCACACCAAGATCACCAATGGCAGCCCCCAATTTTGCTTCTCAAGCCTTGCCAACCAATTATAATTTGGGGTTTTGCTTTTAGAGAGGTTATATGTATGTATAGGACACTAGAAACAATTCCTAGCAATTTTAATTCAAAGAAACCAAGGGATTTTTCTTTGAATCAAGTGAGAAAGGAAGAGAGGAGATGGACTCTCCAAAGGTGCCGTCCACTTTAAAGAGAGGAAGAAGAATGTTTTTATTTCTTCTTTCTTTTTCTTTTATAATTAGGTCAAATAATCACTTAAACCCTTTGCCACATGTCACCACCACATTGCATCTTATTTTTAATTGACTTAATCTCATTAAGCCAAGTGTCAAAGCTAGACTTAATCTTGACTTTGATCATCTTGCATGATAGGAAGACAAATGGCAAGTTTATATGGTGCCATGTGTCACCATCTCATGGTGGCATATGTCACCATGTATGGTGACACATGGCACCATGTGAAATGACCAAATACCCTTATGTTGTAATTTTGAGTTCACAATCCAAAATCATTATTTCTCCTCTTCTAATAAATTTATATCAAATATAAATTAACTAATTAATCTCTATTAATTAATTTCTCACAATTAAATTCATATTTAAACACTTTAAATATAAATTTAACTTATACTATACATCCAATAACCTAGATTTGGTTTCAAGTTATGCTAGGGACTTTGCAATCTCATTGCAAACCAAACCTATTTAATTAATCAATTAAACTCTTTAATTAATCAATTAAATCATATTTTACTTGGTGATTAACTTGTGAATGTGTGTGACTCACTAGGCTCATCACTAATTGGCAATGAGATGATATTAACTCTTAATATCATCAGAACTCTTTTTTACCATAAATGATTTCTCTAAATCATTTTAGGCATCTCATAGGCCATGGTTGACACCTAGCACAGCGTGCTATGGCCACCCAATCAGTAACAAGGAATACCTTAAATGAACCTTTAATCATATGTTACCATGCACTAGAATCTCTCCATTACAAAATCCCAATTTGAGCTGGAGTCATGGTTAATGTCAAACCCCATTTGCTATGTATATTATGTTCTCTTTTAATTCCAGTTCTTGATTAATTAGATTTTTCTTGTCAGAAACTCTTTTCTGACTAAATCTGTCTATCTTGGCCAGGAACTTGAAACATCAAGAATAATTAAATGAACATAGGATTTTATCCCTATTTACTTAGGGTAACGGATTCCATATTGATCAACACCTATCTCCATATATAACTAGTAGGAGCCAACACATGCCCATATACCCATACACAATACAAGTATGAAAGCAGTATAAAACTCAAACCACCTATATACAAGATAACTGTGTTATCTCAGGTCTAAAGATTATATGCACTGATATGATATGTGATAATGCATTGACAAGAGTAAACTCTATGTGCTTGTCATATGTATCACTGGTTCGGCCTACTTATCATGTATAAGTGCCTATCACGTTTGTTATGTGGCATAAGACTCACCACTCCATCTTATTTATATCTCATATAAATATCTTGGGAACAAACATGATTACAATATTTCTGGATAAGTCATGTCCTTTGTGAAGTATCCTCGATTGTGAACCAATTTATGATACTTTGTGCTATAAATACTGTCACTCATATTCTTAACAACTTAAGAATAGAATTTCTAACAAAATATCAATGGACCTTTTTTATTACATATAAATATATTTGATAAGTGCATAATTTATTAATTTTACTTCCATCACATTTGATGTTTCTAGGGTATCTTTATGCCTAATTCAGTTGATTAAAGTATAATTATCTATTAGGCATATGTTTAGAGAGTTGTTGAAATAATTGTGTTAAATGGAGAAATTTTCAGCATTTGCATTAATTTGACTCTTGCTGTATTTTTCAGGGTTTTGGTGAAGTTCCAGAGCATAGAAGTGTGGAAGGAAACTTGGAAAGGTCGAAGGATTGAGAAGTGTTTTTGATACAAAGTACACGGGTCGTGTAAGCACAACCACAGACCCGTGTAACATTCTGCCAGAAGAAATCCAAAGAACCGAGGAAGAAACAAAGTACACGGGCCGTGTACTTTGACCCATGTAAATCCTGGAGACCCGTGTAACCTTCTGTGCCAATACAAAACATACCCACTCAGCTCCAGTAGGTTACACAGCCCTGGGCCATGTAGTGATACATGGGCGGTGTATCCGTTGACAATCAATTTCCTGATTTTGCTCCAGTTGTAGTTTTTGATAGAGACTTTAAAAACCTAACCCTAGACCATTTATTATAAATAGAAGAGGCAGCAGCCGACACAAGGAATCATTGAGACCTTCAACACGCCTCCACACCTTCATTCTCCATTCACATCCATATTTTTAGATTTCTTTATTTTATTTTTCTACAGGCCATGAACATGAGTGGCTAAGTTCTTAATTTAGTTCAAGGGATTCAAGTTCTTTTGCATGATTTGTGAGACCAGGTTTTTAATTTAATTTATGTCTTTTTGAATATCTATTATTTTCTAATTTCATTGTCTTTGATCTATTGAATGATTTGCTAAAAAGGCCTATTAGTTAATTATTTGATGTGATCAATTGCTAGTTCATCTTCATAATCCTTAATTATTGTGTAAGATTGAACATGAGTAGCAATTAGGTTTTATTGATTATGATCCCAGTTTTCGATAATAACCTAAGAAAACAATAGGGTGAATTAAATGATTTATGCTTTATAAATTATTGTTCAACTTAACTACTTTCTATTCTTAAAGCAGTTATTAATTTGATGAGGATTGCTTAATACCAATTTAGTTAATAATTAGAGTTAATAGGAGTGCTGGGCTCGAATTGATGAGTATAGGGAAGTTAGGGGTTTACCTCGCTGTTTGGTAAATCTACGTTAAGTATTCAATAATAGATAATTGTATTTCTTTTGTCTATGATCGAATCAATGCATTGGAATGCGAATTACCTTGGACTGAAGTTTGTTTAATTTGAGAGTTTCTTATTTAATTTTAGATCTTAATTTTTGATTTTTGATTTCTTCTTTGGATTGCGAATTTCCCCTCCCCAACCTTTGTTTCTTTTTCCATTACACAAGTGCACGAAATTTAATAATTCAGTCTCTAGGGTTCGACCTGGATTTACCACTTACTGCAGAAAATATTTCACAACTAGTAATTTCAGTTAATTAAATTTCTGGTGGATTCGACACCCATCAATATTATGTAAACGGAAAAGTGAAATTGCCTTTTATTAATAAAATATGTACAAGATACATACAAAATCATACTACTAACATTTCCCTCCTCATTTCGACTGCCAAAACCAAAACCTCCATGAACATTCTCATAAATAGTTTGCGCTTAGCCGGTCCCAAACCCGGATAAAGGAGGAGAGTTGCAGTAGGTGACAACCATGGTAAAAATTTTGTCACACCTTATAATATAGATTCAAAGGATATAATAAAAGATTCATTTAAATGAAATTATTATAAAAAAATTGATAATATATATAGATAAAAAAAAATTTTTATCTTGATTAAATGACATAAAAATTGATTTTCTATCAATTAACCTATGGTAGGATGGCATGTTCCTTTGTTGAAGTTCGGTTTGTTTAATCTCTTATGCAACTCACAAAGATAGCAAATTTCTGAAATTGTAGTATTGCAGAAAATTTCTTTTATCATACAAAATGAAAAATGATCAATTAGATTATTCTCCTATATCCATATCATATCTAAATAGAAGTTGTCATTTATCTATATTTATATTTTTTTATGAAAAATTATATTTTACTTATATTATAATTCTTATAAATGAGTTGTCAATTTAAAAAAAAAAATTTACACAAATATTATTGTATGGAAAAAAAATATGTATACCAAACAACTAAAATTTCTACAAAGTAGAAAGAAAACCTTCAATAATATTCACAGTAGAGATTGCAAAAACATAAAGTGCAAAGATTAATTCATAATAAATAAAAATTACTAAAAATAGATTCAGATAAGACTATAAGCGCAATACAACAAATGATTAATTCACACTCAATATAGATTTGTTTCTAATTTAATCATAAATGAAAACATAATGTACAATGTATAGAAATTAATTCATAATAAATAAAATTACTAAAAATAAATACATATTAGATAGTAAGTGCATTCACACTTAACATAATTGATTTGTTTCTAATTTGATTATAAACGAAGACATAATACCATACGTAACCAGATTAATTCAAAATAAATAAAAATTGCTAAAAATAAATTCATTTAAAACTAAAAGTGCAATGGATAATGAATTGAAATTCTATCTATTTATCCACAAATGAAACTAATTACATAAATTTTCCCATTTTACTTTTCATAATAATTTAATTTCTATAACTTTAATATTTATAATTATTTAACTTATTAATAGAATTATACTTTACATATTAATTTCTTTCTCATTAAATTTTTTTTCTTATTTTTAATAATTTTCTTTTTTATAATGTTGGAAATTAAATTGGTTTTAATTTTTAAAATCTAGCATTTTATTGATAAAATGGACCTTTCTGAATTCATTAATTTGACCATATTCATTGTCTTTAGGCTCGTGCTTATCTTTCTATTCCATTGTACATTATTCAGGAAGTAAATTTAATGCAATGCCAATTAAGGCCAGCGAATTATGAAATAATGATGCTTAATTCAAATATTCTGCAATAAGCAAAATATGATATTTTATTCTTCTTCTCACTAGCATAAATTATATACTGTTATTTTTGTGGCTTAAATTTTGGATATATTTTTTCATGGACCCGAATTATGATCTGACCATAAAGTTTCGCACTGCGACCCAATTGGGATAAAAAGTGAGACCTGTGGTGGTAGCGACGGGCATGGGCCGATAGGCCCGGGCCCGAAACCCACCACTGATCTCCTTGGGGGTGCGGGGACAATGTCCCCGCGGTATTAACCAATATAAATATTGTAATATTCTACCCTTTGTGGAAGAGTTGTGTGATATTCGGGAAACACATTGGAGTTAGGGTTTAAGAGTTCTGATTGATTGTATCTTGCTTTTTTCATTATAGTGGAACCTTTTTCTCTTATCTTACCCGTGGACGTAGACCTTACGGTTAAACCACATTAAATTCTGTATTATTCTTCTTCTCTTTTCAATACTATGTGATTATGTGATTTGTGTGTATGCCTTAGATTTGCATGCTTATTATAACAAACTAGTATCAGAGCTTTGAGCGCAAAACCTAGGGTTTACAGATGGCGTCGTCTTCAACGAAGTATGAGATGGAGAAGTTTGATGGTGGATCGAGTTTTAGTCTGTGGAAGATTAAAATTAAATCTTCCTTGATCCTATAAGGATCAAGGAAAGGCAATAGAGAATAATTTTCCAGAAGGTATGAAAGAGGCAGAGAAGGCTGATATAAAGGAGAGAGCCTTGAGTGCGATTTTTATGAGTGTAACTGATAATGTCCTACGCGAGATTGCTGATGAAAGCTCAGCATCTACGGCATGGAAGAAATTAGAGGAGTTATACTCTGCCAAATCGCTGACCAACCGCCTGTATCTGAAGAAAAGACTTTACAATATGAGAATGAGCGAAGGTACGCCCATTAAAGAACATCTGGATGAATTCAATTCAATCATTATGGATCTAAAGAATATTGATATTGAGATTGATAGTAAGGATCAGGCCCTTATTATGTTATGTTCTTTGCCACCCTCCTATGAAACTTTTGTTGATACTCTGTTGTATGGGAAAGACAATATTTCACTAGACGATGTTAGTAATTCTCTAAAATCGAAGGAGTTGAAAAAGAAATTTCCAGATAATAGAGAAAAATTTACGGGAGAAGGTTTAGTGAGCAGAGGAAGAACACATTCTAGGGAGGGTTCTTCCAACAGAAAGAAATCTAAGGCCAGATCTAAGTCAAGAATGAAAAAGGCCAATTGTTTTGAGTGCAGGGAGCAAGGTCACCACAGGAGAGATTGTCCCAAGTTAAAAATTAAAAAGGAAAAGCAACCAGAAAGTTATGCGAATGTGGTTGATATTTTTATTGATTCTGATGGTGATGATAGTGTTGGAGAAATTTTATCCATGAGTTCAGATCATGGACAAAATTCCTAGATTCTTGATACTGGACTTACTTATAATACGTGTCCACACAGAAACTGGTTTGTCACTTACAAACAGATGAGTGGCAAGGTGTTTCTGGCAATGATCGTGCATTATCTATTGAAGGAATTGGTGATAGGTGTCAAATCTACTAGAAATTAAATTAACTGAAATCACCAATTATGAAATATTTTCTGCAGTAAGTGGTAAATCCAGGTCGAACCCTAGAGACTGAATTATTAAATTTCGTGCACTTGTGTAATGGAAAAAGAAACAAAGGTTGGGGGGGGGGGGGTGTTAATTCACAATCCAAAGAAGAAATAAAAAATCCAAAATTAAGATCTAGAAATAAGAAACTCTCCAATTAAACAAACTTCAGTTTAAGGTAATTCGAACTCCAATGCATTGATTTGATCGTAGACAAAAGAAATACAATTATATCTTATTGAATACTTAATGTAGATTTACCAAACAGTGAGGTAAGCCCCTGACTTCCCTATACTCATCAATTCGAGCCCAGCACTCTTATTTACTCTAATTATTAACTGAGTTGGTATTAAGCAATCCTCATCAAATTAATAACTGCTTTAAAAAAAAGGAAGTAGTTAAGCTGAACAACAATTTATGAAGCATAAATCATTTAATCCACCCTATTGTTTCCTTAGGTTATTATCGAAAACTTGGATCATAATCAATAAAACCTAATTGCTACTCATGTTTAATCTTACACAACAATTACGGATTATGAAGATGAACTAGCAATTAATCAAAACAAACAATTAACTAATAGGCCTTTTTAGTAAATCATTCAACAGATCAAAAACAATTAAATCAGAAAATAATAGATATTCAAAAAGACATAAATTAAATTAAAAACCTGGTCTCACAAATCACACATAAGAACTTGAATCCCTTGAACTGAATTAAAAACTTAGCCACTCATGTTCATGGCTTACAGAAAATAAAGGAAAAATAAAGAAGAAATCTAAAAAGAGAATGGAGAACGAAGGTCTGAATTGGGATGCTCTTAGTTGCTGCCCAAAGACGTATTTATAATAAAAAACCTAATCCCAAAGATAGGAACCAAACTAGGAAAAGTTTTGAAATTCAAAAGACAAATTTTTAGCCTGCATTCACGTTTTTGGAATCAAGGCCGATTTTCAATGACTTTCTTTCCAAATCTGCCTCTGCCCTCTTCAGGAAAGTTGTAGTCCTATTTCTTAGCTTTCCAACGAGTACTCATTTGCCCAAATATGAAGTCTACAGCCCAAGTTATGGCCCAAAAATTGGGACTGGTTTAGACAGACGATCCAGCCCATAGTGACGACTTCATTGCCATTTTTGACAATTAAAATGGCCTCATCTTGCGTCCAGCCCTTCATAGAAGTTGTAGAGGTGACTCTTAAGGTTCAATTGGACTAGGGCTTGCTTCATTTGGACGTCTGAAACTCCAGATACAAAATAAATACCAAAACTGGTCGTGACACATCAAGTATGGGCTTTTGCAATAGATCCATAGCTCATTTTATCAACCTTGGAGACTGATTTGGGCTTTGGTCCTTCTTTATCATTTGAAGTGCTCTATCTTAGATTTTCAATGGATTAAACAACACTCAATTTGGAGACCCACAACTTTAGAAACACCTGAAAAATACAGCAAAGGTCAAATGCTAAAAATTTCTCTATTTAACATAATTATTCCACAACTATCTAAAAATATGCCTAAATAATAAATATATTTTAATCATCTGAATTATGCATAAAATTAATAAATTATGTACTTATCAAATTCCCCCACACTTATTTCATGCTTGTCCTCATGCATGACTTAAACTCTCAATCAACTCCATTTAGAAGTTCCTTAACTTCACCCTATCACAACATTTTCTAATAAAAGATTAAAAGTTTGAAAGAAGAGGCAAATAAGGTAATAACCATCACAATAAATTTCATCAACACCATACCAATTTATCAATAATTTTTCAACACAAAACAAAAGGCTTGAAAGCAATTAAGCTCACACAATTAAAGTTCCATAAAATTTTAAATCAATACACACCAAAACACAAGGTTAATTTATCAAGGCACAACAATTATAGCTCTTTGCAAAACTTAGGGGAGATAGAAATGAGCTTTTTTTTATTTTTTATTTGAAATTGGTACTTCTCTCTCATCACAGTACTTTTATTTTATTTTATTTTATTTTAACCGTCACCTTAAGAAAAGTATCTTGCTCATATCCTAGCTAGCTTTTGGCCTGAGAATCGACATGGGGTTCATGAAGACCCCTGGTTAGTTTGCTTAACTAAAATAGCGAAGCAATTTTTAAGTTCAATCTTTTATTTTCCCCAATTTATGCATCTACATATTATAAAGTGCCCTGATAGATTAAACAAAGTTCTAAAATATGCATGACACTAGTTTAAAGCACACATACATAACTAATCATTTCACCATTAAATCAAGCCTAAATGATTTATGCAGAAAAAAAAATTGCTCTATGGTATGGAGAGGAGAGAAAATCCATCATTAAAGTTACTATTACCTTGCCTAAAATCTGAAAAATTCAATATAAAATAGAAAATTCATTTCAAGGACAAAGCACTTCTCTCCGAGAGTTAATATAGAATCATGAATCAAGCTTATAAGAACAAATTTATTTATTTATTTTAATATATATATATATATATATATATATATATATATATATATATATATATATATATATTCAAAAAGATTTCAGCAACAAATTTCTTCTCCTCCACACTTAAAACTTACATTGTTCCCAATGTAAAGCCCAAATCCAAAAGAAAAGGAAAAAAAATGCTAGAAAATAAAATAAGATAAAGAAAAGAAAACAAATCTGATTGTGGCTAACAAGCCAACTATGGGTTGCCTCCCAAGAAGCGCTTTTGTTTATCGTCATTAGCTCGACATGGCAAAGCTCCTTAGTCCACTGAATGCTTCTGAAACCCCTCATAAAATGGCTTGAGTTTATGATCGTTGACCTTGAACACTTTGTTAGTTCCTAAACTTTGAATTTCAACTGTACCATAAGGAAATACATTAGTAACAACAAAGGGTCCAATCCAATGAGAATGCAACTTACCAGGCATCAGCTTGAATATAGAATTATACAATAAAACTTTTTGTCGAATCACAAACTGCTTCCTTATTTTGTCATGGAATGCCTTTGTTTTTGCTTTATAGATCCTAGAATTCTCATAAGTCTTAAGGCGAATTTCCTCTAATTCATGCAATTGTGATTTTCTTTCTAACTCATCCTCCATGCTTAACTCAAAAACATCCTGCACAAATGTATCAACAACATTAATAGAAAAGACAGAATGATTATCAGCAGGATATTTCATAGCATCAAAGATATTAAATTTGACAGTCTCTCCATCAAACTCCATAGTTAAGGTACCCTCATCCACATCAATTTTTGTCTTGGTAGTTTTAAGGAAAGGTCTTCCAAACAAAATCAAAGCTGAATTTGATGAGAGAGCACTATCATCCTCCATATCTAGAATGTAAAAATCTGCAAGAAAAATCAATCCTCCAACCTGCACCAATATATCCTCAACTACTCCTAATGGGTAAGCATTAGAATGATCAGCTAACTGAATAATGACACTGATTTCTTTCAAAGGACCCAAATTTAAAGTTTAAAAAACTGAATTTGACATGACATTAATAGATGCTCCTAAATCTGCCATTGTATTTTCAAATTTAGAATCACCTATTCTGCAGGGAATACCAAACGAACCTGGATCCTTACACTTAGGGGATAATTTTCGCTAAATTAATGCTGACACATTTTCCCCCACATTAATCTTCTCATTATTCCTCAACTTACGCTTTATAGTGCATAGTTCCTTAAGGAATTTAGCATACTTGGAAACTTGTTTGATTGCATCAAGTAAAGGTATATTCACCTCCACCTTCCTGAAAGTCTTCAAAATTTCTTTCTCTTGTTTTTCTTTCTTAGTCTTAGCCAACTTGCATGGGAATAGAGGAAGAACATAATTGTTAACCTTATTCAGTTTAGGTTCAGTATTTACCTCAACTTTAGGAACTTTAGACTCTTTTTCTCCTTGCTTCTTCTTTTTCGTTGACTCATGTGGAGTCTGATTATCAACCTCTTTCCCACTTCGCAATAGTATCGCACTAGCATTTTCTCTGGGGTTCATGACTGTTTGTGATGGAAGCTTTCCAGAACCTTGAGCTTCCAGTTTACTCACAGATGAAGCTAACTGACCAATCTGCCTCTCTATGTTTTGAATGCTATTTCTGGCCTCCTGTTGAAATTATTGGGTATTATTAGCCAAAGCCTTAACAATTTCATCAAGTGACATACCTTGATTTGAGGGAGGCAGAGGTGGTTGTGGTTGATTCACTTGTGGTCTTTGCTGCTGGAATCGGTTTTGCACCAATTGATTCCCATAACTCAAATTGGGATGATCTCGCCATCCTGGATTATAAGTACTCGAAAAGGGATCATACCTGCATTGTGGCTGTCCATAATCTCCTACTGCATGCTGTCCATAATTTCCTACTGCATTAGAATGTTGCATTGATTCATCCTCTTGTAATGCAGGACACATGTCAGTAGCATGACCTGAACCTGAATAAATTCCACATACCTTAACAGTTTGCTTGTTCCCTACAGCCAATTGCCTCACCAAAGAAGTTAAATCAGAAATCTGTTTCTCAAGGTTAGATGTACTTACCTCATTAACCTTCTTAGGTGCATGATCCATTATCATTCCAAACTGCTGAGAGTTTGCTGCCATGTTAGCAATCAGCCTCCTTGCTTCATCTGGTGTCTTATCAACCAAAGCTCCTCCATTGGCAGCATCTATCATACTGCGGTCTATTTCTAGAAATTCCTCATAGAAATACTGAATCAAAAGCTGCTCACTTATTTGATGATGGGGACAGCTTGCACACAGTTTCATAAATCGTTCCCAGTACTCATACAAGCTCTCTCCATTGTACTGCCGGATGCCATAAATTTCTTTTCTTATATTGGCAGCACGGGAAGCAGGAAAATACTTCTCTAGAAATATCTGCTTCATTCCATTCCATGAGTTGACAGATCCAGAAGGAAGGTAATACAACCAATCCTTAGCTGTGCCCTCCAATGAGAAAGGGAAAGCTCGAAGCTTGATTCGATCCTTTGAAACTCCTTGAGGTTTCATGCTGGAACACACAACATGAAATTCCTTTAGATGCTTATGTGGATCCTCACTTACAAGACCATGAAACTTAGGCAACAAATGGATTAGTCCAGATTTCAACTTAAAAGCAACATTTAAAGCAGGGTATTGAATACACAAAGGCTGTTGGTTTAGATCAGGAGCAGCCAACTCTTTCAAGGTTCTAGCAGCCATGGTTTCATTTTCGGAATTTGACTCTGAATCCGAATCCGAACTTAACTCCTTTGGAGATTGGACTCCTTCAGATGTACTCGGAATCTGCCTAGCTTGCTTAGCCAATTTTCTCAACCGTTTAGCTATTTTTTCTACTTCTGGATCAAAGATCAACTCACCAGATTGAGAAATTCTTGTCATAAACAAAAAGAAATCAAAATAAAAATAGAAAAATGCCTCAAAACCCTAGAAAACAATCAAATTTGGCCTCAAGAGGGTGGTCTTGATCAGAGCGTCGTTTCCTTCAAAATAGGTATGGGCCGCCCTCCAAATTCAACCAAAATTCTTAATGACCAGTAATACCATAATATATATATATATATATATATATATATATATATATATATATATATATTTTTTTTTTTTCCTTTTCAAAAACCTGAAAATAGCAACACTTCACAAAACAAAGTTAATAACAAAATACCCTAGCACTAAAAACACGAATTCCAATAAACTTAAGTCCCCGGCAACGACGCCAAAATTCTTGATGGGTATCGAATCCACCATAAATTAAATTAACTGAAATCACTAATTATGAAATATTTTTTGCAGTAAGTGGTAAATCCAGGTTGAACCCTAGAGACTGAATTATTAAATTTCGTGCACTTGTGTAATGGAAAAAGAAACAAAGGTTGGGGGGGGGGGGAGGGGGGGGGGTTAATTCACAATCCAAAGAAGAAATCAAAAATCCAAAATTAAGATCTAAAAATAAGAAAATCTCCAATTAAACAAACTTTAATCCAAGGTAATTCGCACTCTAATGCATTGATTTGATCATAGACAAAAGAAATACAATTATATCTTATTGAATACTTAACATAGATTTAACAAACAACGAGGTAAACCCCTGACTTCCCTATACTCATTAATTCGAGCCCAACACTCTTATTGACTCTAATTATTAACTAAGTTGGCATTAAGCAATCCTCATCAAATTAATAACTGCTTTAAGAAAAGGAAGTAGTTAAGCTGAACAATAATTTATGAAGCATAAATCATTTAATCCACCCTATTGTTTCCTTAGGTTATTATCGAAAACTTAGATCATAATCAATAAAACCTAATTGCTACTCATGTTCAATCTTACACAACAATTACAGATTATGAAGATGAGCTAGCAATTGATCAAATCAAACAATTAACTAATAGGCCTTTTTAGCAAATCATTCAACATATCAAAAACAATTAAATCAGAAAAATAATAGATATTCAAAAAGACATAAATTAAATTAAAAACCTGGTCTCACAAATCACACATAAGAACTTGAATCCCTTGAACTGAATTAAAAACTTAGCCACTCATATTCATGGCTTATAGAAAATAAAGGAAAAATAAAGAAGAAATCTAAAAAGAGAATGGAGAACGAAGGTCTGAATTGGGATGCTCTTAGCTGCTGCCCAAAGACATATTTATAATAAAAAACCTAATCCCAAAGATAAGAAATAAACTAGGAAAAATTTTGAAATTCAAAAGACAGATTTTCAGCCTGCATTCACGTCTCTGGAATCAAAAGACAGACTTTCTTTTCGAATCTACCTCTGCCCTCTTCAGGAAAGTTGTAACCCTATTTCTTAGCTTTCCAACGGGTACCCATTTGCCCAAATCCGAGGTCTACAGCCCAAATTATGGCCCAAAAATCGAGACTGGTGCAGATAGACAGTCCAGCCCATAGTGACGACTTCATTACCATTTTGACAATTAAAATGGCCTCATCTCGTGTCCAGCCCTTTATAGAAGTTGTAGAGGTGACTCTTAAGATTCAATTGGGCTAGGGCTTGCTTCATTTGGACGTCTAAAACTCTAGATACAAAATAAATACTGAAATTGGTCATGACACATCAAATTTGGGCTTTTGCAATAGATCCATAGCTCATTTTGTCAACCTTGGAGACTAATTTGGGCTTTGGTCCTTTTTTATCATTTGAAGTGCTCTATCTTAGCTTTTCAATGGATTAAACAGCACTCAATTTGGAGACCCACAACTTTAGAAACACTGAAAAATACAGCAAAGGTCAAATGCTGAAAATTTCTCTATTTAACACAATTATTCCACAACTATCTAAAAATATGCCTCAATGATAAATATATTTTAATCATCTGAATTATGCATAAAATTAATAAATTATGCACTTATCAATTGGTAACATCAGATTGAGAATGTTTGATAGCATTGTCAGAGCTATAGAGTGTTGGCATGTTCTAGGACTAAAGAGGAACCTGATTTCTCTTGGGATACTTGACTCTCATGGATTCAGATACCATGCAAAGAATGGAGTTCTCAAAGTGTGTAAGGGCTCTATGGTACTCATGAAGAGTAGTTTGGTTTCAGGATTGTATTTTCTTCAGGGCAGTATAGTTTCAGGGGAAGCTACAGTAGCATCCAGAAGCAATAATCAGAATCAAACTCAATTGTGGCATATGAGTCTTGGTCATATGAGTGAAAGAGGATTATCTGTGTTAAGCAAGTGGGATTTATTAGACGGACAGAAAATAGAATCTATGGACTTTTGTGAACACTGTGTGTTTGGTAAATAGACCAGGGTGAAGTTCGACACAAAGGTAGTGCACAAGACCAGAGGAACGGTGGATTATATCCACTTAGATCTATGGGGTCCTAACAGAATCCCATCCAAGAGCGGTGCCAGGTACTTCA
Organism: Hevea brasiliensis; assembly: GCF_030052815.1. NCBI lineage: Eukaryota > Viridiplantae > Streptophyta > Magnoliopsida > Malpighiales > Euphorbiaceae > Hevea > Hevea brasiliensis. The sequence continues at coordinate 87,951,592 of NC_079502.1, forward strand.
TGGCTTTGATTGATGATTACTCTCGGATAGTGTGGGTGTATTTTCTGAAAACAAAAGATGAGGCATTTTCAACCTTTGTAAAATGGAAGACGATGATTGAAAAGCAGACAAAAAAGAAGGTCAAGCGTCATAGAACTGATAATGGGTTGGAATTTTATAATCGTGAGTTTGATGCATTCTACAACAATGAAGGTATAGTGAGACATCGCACTTGTACAAGGACACCACAACAGAATGGTATTGCAGAACGCGTTGTGACAAAGCACGAAGCATGCTCTCACATTCAGGATTGAAAAAGAATTTTTGGGCTGAAGTAATTAATAGAAGCTATTTCTTGGTTAATAGATCTCCATCTACATCTATTGAGTGCAAAACTCCTTTTGAGATCTGATCTGGTACACCTGCTGATTACTCTCAGCTGAGAGTATTTGGTTGCCCTGCTTATGCTCATGTGAGAGATGGTCAGCTTGATCCAAGGGTAAGAAAATGCATATTTCTAGGGTATGCATTTGGAGTGAAAGGCTACAGGCTGTGGTGCAATGATGCAAAGTCTCCAGGATTAATTATCAACAGGGGTGTGACATTTAATGAGTTTGCTTCTTTGGATAGTCAGAGAGAGAAGTCAATAGCAGATCAGATCACGGTGTCAGAGAACAGATGGAGCTTGATATTGATACTTCAGCAGTTCAGTCCAGTGATTCAGAGGATGAGGTGCAAGATCCTGATCAACAAGAGGATGCACCTGAGCAATAGCAACAGGAACCATATTGCATTGCAACTAGTAAACAGAGAAGACAGATTAGACCACCGCAGAGATATGCATATGCAGATTTAGTTGCGTTTACCTTATCAGTTGCTGAGACAGTTAATGTGCATGAACCTAGCAATTATAGAGAAGCCATTTCTTGTTCAGATGCAGATTAGTGGGTCTGTGCTATGAGTGAAGTAATTGAATCTCTTCACAAAAATCAGACTTGGGAGCTTATAATATTGCCTAAGGGACAAAAGTGGTAGGTTGCAAATGGGTGTTCAAGAAAAAGGAAAGCACTCCAGGGGTTGAAGCACCTCGATATAAAGTACGGTTGGTAGCAAAAGGCTTTACTCAGAGGGAGGGGATTGACTTTAATGAAGTGTTTTCTCCAGTTTTGAAGCACAGTTCTATCAGAGTCTTACTTGCTATAGTTGCTCTTCATGATCTAGAGCTTGACCAACTAGATGTGAAGTCAGCATTTTTGCATGGTGAGTTGAAGGAGCAAATTTATATGAGTCAGCCTGAGGGATTTCTCATTCCAGATATGAAAAACTATGTTTGCTTACTTAAGAAATCTTTATATGGTCTGAAACAGTCTCCTAGACAGTGGCACAAAAGATTTGATACATTCATGGTTCGTAATGGCTTTAATCATAGTTCATATGACAGTTGTATGTATCATAAGAAGCTTTCAGATGATTCCTTATTTATTTACTATTATATGTGGATGACATGCTTATTACTGCTAAAAGCATGTCATAAATTAATATTCTGAAAAAGCAGTTGAGTGTTGAGTTTGAGATGAAAGATTTAATTGATGCAAAGAAGATATTGGGAATGGAAATTACTAGGGATAGAAGTGTTGGGAAGCTTTTCTTGTCTCAACAGGCCTATGTTGAGAAAGTGCTTAAGCGTTTCAACATGAATAATGCCAAGCCTGTGACTGTTCCGTTTGCTGCCCATTTCAAGTTATCTGCAGACATGTCATCCAAAACAGATGAGGAGATGGAGCACATTTTCTGTAACGCCCTCACCGTAGGTAGTCCGTACATTTTACTGTTCCGATGACTAATGTCTGTTCGGACAGTTAGGATGTCTGGAACTACACTTAAGCTATAGTGAGGAGGCATAAATTAATGAAATAAATATTAAAAAAAATATAGGAAAAATTTTGAGAAATAAAATAAAATTTAGAGAATTTATTAATTGGTATAAAAAAATAAAAATAATCCGATGGGCACCATGAAAGGCATTTTGGTCATTTCACCCCTAGAGGTGAATTTTGAATTAAATGTCAAATTAAAATTTGGAAATAGAATAATTAACATAAATTAATTTTATGAATTTGAAATTGAAAAATGAGAAGAGAAAGAAGAAGAAAAGAAAAGAAAAGGAAAGGAAAGAAAAGAAAAGAAAGGAAATAAATTTATGAAATTTAAAAACAATAAAGTACACATAAATATATATATATAAATACCCACAAGAGACAAAACCCCACCAACCATCTTCTTCTTCCTCTTCTCTCTCCCTCCTTGCCGTCTCCCTTAGTGTCTCCCTCCCCACCATTGTTATCAAGCTTAAAGCTTGATTTCCCAAGCTTTCACTCCCCAAAACCCATAGTCCCCTTCATTAAAAATTTAGCCCACATCATAAGGAAGCTCTAGGTACCCATAGGAAGAAGGAAAGTTGAAGTTTTGGGAAAATTTCCAAGTTGGGTCACAAGAGGTTAGTGCTTTTCTCCCTTCCTTCTTCTTTAATACTTGAAAGTGACTTGAGATAAGTGGAAATTTCAAGAAATTAACAAGAAATTCATGAACCCATGATGTCCCCAAATTTTGGCAGCCATGAAATGTGTTGGGCTTTATTGTGTTCAAATAATGTAAATGAGTTTAGAGATGATGATTGATATGATTATATGTATGAGAAGTGAAAAGGGATTGAATTGATTGAGTTTGAAACTTGGAAATTAGGGTTTGTGTACATGACTTGGAGATTTTGTGTAAATGCTTGAAATTTGACCTGATTGGGATGAGATTGTTGCTTATAGAAGTGTATTGCATGCAAATTGAAGTAAGGAAGTTGGAGGAGATTGAGTTTTGGAAGTGTCAATTTTCTGCAGGTTGTGTTTGTTGAGGGTAGTGTACATTTTAGGCCATAAATGAAATTGTGTGACCCCAATTGGCATGAGGCCAATTGGAGGTGAAACTAGACCCAAAATAGCCCATTTTCCATGAAGAAACCATGCCCAAATTCTGTCCAAAACTTGACCTAAATACTGCCCAAATTCGGATTTCCCTGCACCCAACCCAGAAAATGACCAAATGAACAGTACGTGTTCATTTGGTCATAACTCTCTCTATGCTGGTCCAAATAACCTAAAATTTTACCCATGGAAATTTTAGACATAGGGCTACACTTTTCATGAAGACCACTTAACCCAGTTTTGCCTTTAACAAATTCAAATTGTTAGCACAAGTTGGGTCGCTGAAACTGCAAACCCAGAAAATGACCAAATGAACAGTACGTGTTCATTTGGTCATAAGTCTCTCTATACTGGTCCAAATGACCTAAAATTTTACCCATGGAAAGTTTAGACATAGGGCTACACTTTTCATGAAGACCACTTAACCCAGTTTTGCCTTTAACAAATCCAAATTCTTAGCACAAGTTGGGTCAGTGAAACTGCCAACCCAGAAAATGACCAAATGAACAGTACGTGTTCATTTGGTCATAACTCTCTCTATACTGGTCCAAATGACCTAAAATTCTACCCATGGAAAGTTTAGACATAGGGCTACACTTTTCATGAAGACCACTTAACCCAGTTTTTCCTTTAACCAATTCAAATTGTTAGCACAAGTTGGGTCACCAAAACTGCTAACCCAAAAATTGTCCAAAATACTGTTCCTTTGTTATGCTTGACCAATTTTGGCAAAAATGCCATAACTTGGTCTCCAAAGCTGCAAATTGAGTGAAACTAGTGCCAAAAGTTTTATAAGACATAGCACAACAATTTTTATGTTTTGACCAAGCTCTAGAAACCATTGCATCCTAGGGAAAATATTAGCCAAAGTTAGGAATTGAAATCTAGAAAATATTAAGTTGAACCCAGAATGCCATTTGATACCTGTGTGTTCATTTGGCCATAACTCCCACTAGGAAATTCCATTTGAGATGTCCAATATAATATGGAAACATGACACTTAGGGCTACAACATTGATTTAGACACCTTTGCCAAATTCTAAGTGTAAAGACCCTAAAAAGAGGGTCAAACATACTGCCCTGAAGTTGGTTATTGCCCTTATAGGACTGAGAGTCCAGGTTAATACACTGACTATAACTCACTATACCAAGCTTGAAAAATTATGAAATTGTACCTGGGATTCCCTAAGACATAGAGGAACATATCTTGTGAAGAAACCTAAGTCTAAAAATGACAATAAAATGATCAAATGACTGGTCAAAGTTTATTGACCAGGAATTGTAAATTCTGGACAGCTTAGAGGCAAAGGGACCAGTTATTGTATTTTGACCATAACTTGAGTTCTATAACTCCAAATTCAGTGATTCAAAAACTGAAATTCAAGTTTAAACATAGAGGAGCAATTGTTATGAAGAAAGTGTGACTAAATAGACATCCTAACCTAGTCAAATTCCTAGATAAATATAACATATCAACATGAACCTAAAGAAAGGTTCATGGGAAAAATGCTATATATGATAATTAAAATACTCATAAGGAAAATTAAATATTAAAAATGATATGAATATGTAAATTGGGACTAATGTCCTATTAATATGAAATTAATGGTACTAATGAACAGTACTAGAAAATAGTAACTGTGAATAGTGCTAAATTAATTAAAAATGTTTAATTGCCCATAGTATACCTAGACTTATTTATTTAGTTTGGATAAATTGGTATACCAATTAGGGACTACAGATAGCAGTACTGCCTACCGAGAAAATCATGAACTGACAATATATATCTGGTATGATTGTTCTACAGGCTATATGCTTACTTACTGGCCATTGTGCCTACTTTATTTCTGGCTTTACAAACCTGACAGCGGGTCTCGTGCCTGACAGATGTATACAGGGTAGACATAAGGCTGTCTAACCCGTATACTCCCGTGTATCCAGCTTTTATAATTTGTTATAGGTTTCTTGGGCATTGATAATAATTAATTAATACTGAATATACAATAAGTAAACAGGAAAGATCCCAATAATTTTAATTGTTTCCAAAGTGTAATAAAAAAAAAATATATAAAAGACCCAGAATTTATTATTTGTAAATATTAATTCAATTGTTTAATTATTGTTATTATAAATTATGCACCACTAAGCGTTATGCTTAGCGCGTTGGTTTTCCATCGCGTAGGTACTGAAGATCAGCAATCGCCACAGTAGTATTTGGACAGAGTTCCGACCAGATCTGCCGCCGATCAGAATCACCTCACCAGTCTTTTGTATTTTGGTAGGGCCCATGTGTAGACTAGTATTTTGGTTCATTATGTCTAGTCATGATGTAATTACTAGTTTATGATGTATTTTATTTTGGACTTGAAATGAAAACTTATAATTTATTATCTATGAATTTCAATATGAATGCAATAGATGACACTTCATTTTGAGATCTCATTAATAGTTGCGAATGATATGATAAAAGAGAATATGATATGGAAATATATGAGATGACTATGAATATGTTAACAGGTGATAGTGGAACCCGCCAGATGCTAATAAAACAGAGGAGGATCTGTTCGGGTCTCCACAAAAATAAGATATAAAAAAAATAAAAAAAATTCTACACGTAAATTACCTGATTTAAAGGACATTAAAATTTACAATAGACATAACAAGACAAGATAGGGTGCTCCGGCACCGAATGTGGCACTTCTTGCTCGGCTATACAATAGACGGGTAAGGGGCGTCACATTTAGTGGTATCAGAGCCGCTCCGCGTGCAACCTTGAGCGATGGTGGGGCAAACCTCAGCGAGGACGCTGAGTCCCATAAGGGGGGTGGATTGTAACACCTTAGGCAAATCCCACATCGACAAAACACGGGAGAGATGCTGGGTTTATAAGTTGATAGTTCGTAGCCCCTATTGACGCATTTTAAAACCGTGAGGGCTTCGGCCCAGAGCGGACAATATCACTAGTGGACCGGGCCATTACATTTGTGGTATCAGAGCCGCTCCGCGTGCAACCTTGAACGATGGTGGGGCAAACCTCAGCGAGGACGCTGAGTCCCATAAGGGGGGTGGATTGTAACACCTTAGGCAAATCCCACATCGACAAAACACGGGAGAGATGCTGGGTTCATAAGTTGATAGTTCGTAACCCCTATTGACGCGTTTTAAAACCATGAGGGTTTCGACCTAGAGCGGACAATATCACTAGTAATGGCCCGGCCCACTAGTAATGGCCCGGCCCACTAGTGATATTGTCCGCTCTAGGTCGAAGCCCTCACGGTTTTAAAACGCGTCAATAGGGGTTACGAACTATCAACTTATGAACCTAGTATCTCTCCCGTGTTTTGTCGATGTGGGATTTGCCTAGGGTGTTATAATCCACCCCTTATGGGACTCGGTGTCTCGCCGAGGTTTGCCCCACCATCGCTCAAGGCTGCACGCGAGCGCCCGATACCACAAATGTAATGGCCCGGTCCACTAGTGATATTGTCCGCTCTGGGCCGAAGCCCTCACGGTTTTATAACGCGTCAATAGGGGTTACGAACTATCAACTTATGAACCCAGCATCTCTCCCGTGTTTTGTCAATGTGGGATTTGCCTAGGGTGTTACAATCCACCCCCCTTATGGGACTCAGCGTCCTCGCTGAGGTTTGCCCCACCATCGTTCAAGGTTGCACGCGGAGCGGCTCTGATACCACAAATGTAATGGCCCGGCCCACTAGTGATATTGTCCGCTCTAGGTCGAAGCCCTCACGGTTTTAAAACGCGTCAATAGGGGTTACGAACTATCAACTTATGAACCCAGCATCTCTCCCATGTTTTGTCGATGTGGGATTTGCCTAGGGTGTTATAATCCACCCCCCTTATGGGACTCAGCGTCCTCGCTGAGGTTTGCCCCACCATCGTTCAAGGTTGCACGTGGAGCGGCTCTGATACCACAAATGTAATGGCCCGGCCCACTAGTGATATTGTCCGCTCTGGGCCGAAGCCCTCACGGTTTTAAAACGCGTCAATAGGGGTTACGAACTATCAACTTATGAACCCAGCATCTCTCCCGTGTTTTGTCGATGTGGGATTTGCCTAGGGTGTTACAATTTCAGTGTTCCCTATTCGAGTGCTGTTGATAACATCATGTATGCTATGGTATGCACCCGACCTAACATTTCACATGCAGTTGGTGTTGTGAGTATATACATGGCGTGTCCTAGGAAAGAGCATTAACAGGATGTGGAATGGATTTTGAGGTATTTGAAGGGTACTACAGATGTTGGTCTGATATTTGACAATGCCAAGATGAGTGATTCAGTTGTTGGCTATGTGGATTCAGATTTTGCAGAGGACTTAGACAAGAGGAGATCTTTGACTGGTTATTTGTTTACTCTTTCTGAAAGTGCTATCAGTTGGAAGACAACATTGCAAGCTACAGTTGCTTTGTCTACCACAGAAGCTGAATATATGGCCTTAGTAGAGGCAGTAAAGGAAGTTTTATGGTTACAAGGTTTGGTAAGTGATCTTGGGTTGATACAAAACAAGGCAACAGTGTTTTGTGACAATCAGAGTGCAATACATCTCACAAAGAATCAGATGTACCATGAGCGAACTAAGCACATTGATGTCAGATATCACTTCATTCGGGATATTGTATCTCAGGGGATTGTAGTTGTGCAGAAAGTCTCTACACATGATAATCCAGTAGATATGATGACCAAGGGAGTCCCAGTCAGTAAGTTTAGGCATTGCCTAGACTTGGTTTGTATTTGTAGTACTCAGTAATGCCCTTGCGAGGGCATATGGCAAGACAGAGTATTTTGTGGTTATTTTATTGATGATAAAGGGAATTCAAGCCAAGGGGAAGAATTATTATTTTTGTGGCTTGAATTTTGGATATATTTTTTCATGAACTCGAATTGTGACTCGACTCGAAAGTTTCGTGCTGCGATCCGATTGGGATAAAAAGTGAGATCTGTGGTGGTAGTGGAGGGCATGGGCTGATAGGCCTGAGCCCGAAACCTACCACTGATCTCCTTGGGGGTGCGAGGGCAACGCACCTGCAGTATAGACTAGTATAAATATTATAATATTTTACCCATTGTGGAAGAGTTGTGCGATATTCGGGAAACATATTGGGGTTAGGGTTTGAGAGTTCTGATTGATTGTATCTTGCTTTTTTCATCATAGTGGAACCTTTTTCTCTTGTCTTGCCCGTGGATGTAGACCTTACGGTTGAACCACGTTAAATCTTGTGTTATTCTTCTTCTCTTTTTAATATTGTGTGATTGTGCAATTTGTGTGTGTGACTTAGATTTGCGTGCTTGTTATAACATATACATATATCTCAATCTTGAATCTATACAATTTAATATTTCTTTTATTAGAAAATTTATATTTCTAATCTATAATCAAAATCATCTATAGATAAAAATTAATGACATTAATGTGAAACGATTTTATTAGTTAGCTTTTGTTTAGGAGAATTAAACCTGAGTCTCCTGAATTAAATATAATTATGATAACCATTGAATACACCTATTGATGTATTAATTAGTTTATTACTATTAAAATAGATTAAATTTATTTAAAAATTTTGTTATTAATTTATTATATTAATAAATCAAAATGTTTGAAAAAAATAATTATTTGATGGCCTATAATTACTTTATCTTTAATTTACTTTGTTTATAATGTTTTTTATAATTAAATTAGATTTTATCAATTTATGTAAGAGTAGATATTCATAAAGTAAGCTTCACTTCATAGAAACAAAATTATTATAGAAACTCTCTTAACGGAAATAATTAATTATTAATGGTTGTAACTAATAACAGTCATTATAATATTATAAATTAATAATGGTCATAACGAATAACGTTCATTATAATATTGTTATAAAACTAAATGGTAGTAACGAACAATGGTCATGATAATATTATGAAACTAACAACGGTTGTAACGAATAATGATCCTTATAATATTATAACAAATAACGGTCATTATAATATTATAAAATTAACAAGGGTGATAACCAATAATGGTTAGTATAATATTATAAAACTAACAACGGTCATAACTAACAACGGTCATTACAATGTAATAAAAAATGTATTTAAATGAAATTATGTTATGAAAATTGATATAGATACGAAGATAATTTTATCTTGATTAAACTACGCAAAAAATTATTGTATGGAGAAAAAAAAATACACATACTATATAATTAAAATTTCTACAAAGTAGAAAGAAAACTTTAATAATATTCACGATAAAAATTAAAAAAAAGTAATGTAGGTCAATTAAAGTATTAAAAAAGGAATTGGATTTTTGTTGAAAAAGTTTTACCTTAATATTATTTAAGATATGTATAAATTAATCTATCTAATTAATTAAAAAAAAATAATGAAATAGAAAAATGCCATGATGAATATTATCTAGGAGAGAATCTGATTAAATTTTAGAATATCTATCTAAACAATTAAGATATGGTAAAAAAAGAGAGAAAAAAAAGTAGAAAAAGGCAAAAAATGCTAAGAAACATAAAAAAAAAAATAGAAACAGAAAAAAGGAAAAAGAATATCTACCCAAACACGACGCACAAACAACGCGGGCTTGTATAAACAAAAGCCAAGGAAATAACGACGCTCTTTGGAAACTGAGTTTGTTTCCATAAAATCTCAGATCTAGATAGAGAAAAAGAGAGTTTTTTTAGAAAGAGTGAGTAATGACACGAGGCCATTAGGATGAGGGTTTCTTGAGGAGTGAAAGTCCAATTGGTCAGCAGCTAACTATGCCACCTTATTAACATAGTTGTCTGTTATTTATCTGTATTATAATTCATATGTATTATTGGAAATTTTGCTATTTTTATACTACTATCCATTTAAAATTAAAATCTTTCACTCACCTGTGTATATAAATACCCTCCATCAAACCCACACATACACACATATGCATACACTTACATTGAGACAAGAACTGGTGTCTTGCTTGTAGTAATATAGCCCTTTTGTTTTTACCAATTTTCAAATATATATCTGTTTTTGGGCATTAGTTATAATTTCTCTACCTTGTATTCATTTTGAAGCTATGGTTTACATGTGATATCAGTAGATCATGCATAATCTTAGGCCTTTGTGCTTTCTCTTTTATTGATTATTTGTTTATGTAAATTTTATGTTTGCTTGTATTAGTTTTTGACATGATTGTTAGGAAGTTTAATTTCAAATTCACTTGTTAAAATTGCTTCAATGCTTGTTTGATGCCCCCTCTCCTGCATGTTTCAATTAGTCAAGAACTAAAATTTTTAAATACAAAATTTAGTTCCATGATGATTTTTTTTTTTTTTTTACCTTTGTCTTCCATGTGTAAGTGATTTTGTTTTTCCTTTTTGGGTTATTTTTAACATGGGGTTGATTTACAAAATCCTTACTGTTTTATCAATCATGTAATTGAAAGTTTTTGATCAATCTCATTTTGTTTGGTGATTTGTAGCCACATATTCACATCAAACCTTTTGGTCCTAGGAAAACATTTAATTTTCATATTGTTTAAATCTAGATTTTTTATGATTTAAAGCGAGTGCTTTTGTAATTAATCACATGAAGCCTTTTGGTTAAAATATTCAAAAATTTTATAGTTTAGATTTTTTTTTGGGTTAAATGGTTTTTGTTAGAAAGGAAAAAAAAAACTTGTTGATAATTGTAGACACCTTATCAATTTTGTTTTTAAATTGAAACTTGTTATTTGATCTTATGTGCATTGGTGAAGTATGGCCAGCATAATCACATCAAGTATTTTGGTAAGACATTCTTAATTTCTTATAATTTAGATATAAATTTTTAATGGTCCAATCTTTGTGTGTGTTTGTGTTATAAAGGGTAGTTAATGAACCACCTATGTAGATGCCCTATTAGTTTTGTTCTACCATGACAATTGCTTTTCAATCTTTTAAGTGTTAATGATTCATAGCCGCAAAACATACTATTTAATTTTTTTTTTGTGATATAAGTTTGGATCTTGATGAGTGGCTTAAGGCTAGTCATTTGTAATTAATCATGTGAAACTTTTTTGTTGAGTCATCCTCAAATTTCTCCACTATGGGGAAAAATGATTTTTTTTTTGGTAGGGGGTGGGGAATGGGGTGGTGGTGGTTGATGAAGCAACGTTATTGATGCCTTGTCAATCAAGCATATAAATTGAAGACATGTGCAAAACTTGCATGCATCGTTTTATTTGTAGCTTTTAGATTGACTCAAAACATTTTTGTCCAAAAAGAATTTAATATTTTATATTTCAAACTTTGGTGATTATAACGCCAATGTTCAACTATGCTATTTGCAAACACAATGTTCAATTTAAGGTTGCATGGTAACAAATGGTAGGTTATGTTTTGTCAATGTCATCTCCCTTTTTTTTATTCTGTAAGTTGCTTATATGTTTTATTTTCTCATAATTTTGTGTGCTTTTGGCAGTTTATTTTATTTCACTACCATATGTGTCATTTCCTTTTATATTTGCCAAGCAATTTTGCAATTTAATGTGTTCATTTCTTTTCCTTTTTTATTTTATTCATTTATTTATTTTAACTTTAGTGATTTAATGCTTTTTATTGGTGTAAGCTGAAGTTTAAAAGAAAATTTTGAGGTGATTTTAAGTAACTAGTCTTTTGCACAAGTGTTGCACGAGTTTAATGATTTTTGATATATTATTTAATTGAACAAAAATATGAATATATAGCTTTTTTTTTTTTAATATATTCATACTTAGCATAGCTTGTAATATATATATATATATATATATATTTGTGTGTGTGTGTGTGTGTATGTGTGTGTGTGTGAAGAATAAATAATAAGATACTAATAAAATGAATATAAACGAATTTTAATGATAAAAATTACCTTAGTGATATTCGTGAAGATTGTTCTTCATCTTCTTTTGATGTTTTGGCTAGTAAAATATCATTAGGCAAGTTTGAGAGAAAATCTTGATAAGACACTGTATCTCCTACGAAGGTGATTGATTTGATTTTTGATGTGTAATATTGATTTATATAGTTTATAACTATGACTTTTAATTTTCCTACTATTAATTAAATTGTAACTATTGTCATAATTTTTTTTATTATAAGAAATTAAGTACATAATTTTATAATTATGGTAGAAAGGTAGGTTTGTTTTATATAATTTATAACTATGACTATTAATTTTCCTAACATTAATTAGATTATGACTATTATCACAATTATCACAATTATTATTATTATTATTATTATTATTATTATTATTATTATTATTATTATTATAACTCTTAGTTTTCCTTTTATTAATTAAATTATAACTATTATCATAAATTTTTATTATTATTAAATGTCTTATAGGTCTATCATCAATTGATATTGTAAAATTATTAGGAAAATAAGGGCAAATGGAATAATATGAAAAAAAAATCTAATGGAGTGCCACTTGTGTAATGGCCCAACTTGTCACTTTTTGGTAACATTTATTTTGAGACCAATTTTATTATATTTAGATAGATAAATGCATTTTTCAATGGCTTTAATTTTTTTTTAGTCTAAAACATGGGTTCATAAGATGCCCAAAATTTTCCCATATGCAGATATGTTACTTGGACTCGAGTATGGGTGTTAAAAATGGGTACATACTTATGAACTTTCTAAATAGAAAATATGGGGATATGATTGCATGAATATGTATCAGACACTTATTTCATGTCATGTCCTATATTTTGTCGTGTCGACATGGGTATGGGTAGGCAAAATGAAGAGTCGGAGTATTAGTATAGATAAGTTAGAGTTTAGGAAGATAAAAGTTGATTTCCAGTAGGGCAGCCTGAGGCATGAAATTGTTCTAATGTTTTAAACCTATTGATTTGATGATCTACTGGGCTGTAGCATGCCAAGTGAAAGCTAAAACATATGTGTCAAATTTGCCGTGTAGTTGATGTCAACAATTAAACCTTTTAAGCAGTTTAACATGCTGTAGTTTATGTTAACTTATCTTTTCATTTATTTTGTTGCTAAGTAAATGACATACCATGTCATAAATTCATTTTGTGTGTTTGTGCATGTTCTTTTGTTAGAGCGGATGCTAATATCTTAATTTTTAAATAAAAACCATTTTACTATTTGCATGATTACTTCTAATGTAGTTGCTTTATTCTTAGGCCTAGTGAGAGTTCCTAATTTGAGTGTGGCTTCTTTAGGTGATTAGCTTTTTAAGAGAAAACCTATTGGTCACAATGCAAGGTTAAAATACCACATCAAATGCATTTTTAAGAGCCTTTTATTTGCATAATGAGCCCAATGGAATCAATCTTCGATGGATTCAGAATAATGAAGTTCCAACTGATGGTTTTGTTCATGAATGTCATCCTGTTATGGTTTGAATGCGTCAATCTAGTTCTAGCATCAACAACCATAACCTTGTTCAGTTGCAGGATTTATTAGCTGAAGATGGTTTACCATCCAATGGGATGTCTAATGTGATGGATCAATCTATTTCTAGTGTGAATGCCTAAACTCCAATTCAATCTCAGGATTTGTTAGCTGAGTTGCCGTCTTCCCCTGTTGCTGGCACTGTAATTGTTCAAAGTTTGGAAGAAAGGCATTCTGGGTCACTAATTACCCCTTTTCAACTTAGTGTTAACATGAGCCCGGGAAATGGCCAGCTCACAAATAGGTTAGTGCCTTTGCAACGAGCTAGTTCTAGTATTTTCCCTCAAAGCATAGACTTAAATCCAACATTTGACAACCCCACCATTTATGTTAATCTGAATACAGTGACGAGTTTGCTTTTTAAACCAAGTGGATCATGCATTGATCAAAATCCATTTGCTAATGATCCTTCTAATTCTACTTCTCTTGTGATTTCTTCTGGAATTGCAGAATGTATAGTGAAAGAAAATGATGGTGGAGAAGGTTGCTCACTAGATGGTAGGCGTCTGTACTGTAAAAGAAAAACACCTGAAGATGAGCAGTTGGGTTGTAATGCCCTCACTTTAGGTAGTCCGCACATTCTTCTGTTCCAAAGACTAATGTCTGTTTGGACAGCCAGGATGTCTAGAACTACACTCAAACTAGAGTGAGGAATCATAAGTTGATTGAATAAAGACTAAGAAAAATTAAGGGAAAATAAAAGAAATGAAATGCCAATAGGTTAAACGAGCCGGGATTTCGGCGATGGGTGACCGTACTGGGAAGCAACCGTGAAGACAATTGCTGACCCCAGACCTACGAGGAACCTTATGAAATAAATATTTTGGATTAAATTGAAGGTTTTATGAGGATTAAATAACATTAAAAATGTTAAAGAAAATTTAAGGAAATTTAGTCAATCGGTATAGATAAATATAACCCGATAAGTTCAACGAAGGGCATTTTGGTCATTTCATCCTCAGAGATGATTTTTTACCAATATGTCCATTTAAGTAAGTGAGATTTATGTCATAAAATATGAATAAATATTAATAAAAATTTAATTAGAAAAGAGTAGAGAAAATAAGAAAAAAAAAAAGAAATGTAAGTCAAATAAATCTTTATGACATAAACATGATGTAAAAGTGACCTAATTAAAATTTTTAACCAATAATAATTAGACATACACTTATATAAGAAACCAAAAAGATGATTAAAAGATAAAAGAGGTCTTTTTCTTCCTCTCCACTCTCTTGGCCAAACCCATGGAAGAGAAACAGCTTCCACCATTGTTTAATCTTGTAAGCTTGATTTCCCTAAGTTTCTCATCCTAAAATCCCTATGTCCCTTCACTGAAAATTTATCCTACACCTAGGCAAAGCTATTGGAAGCCAAGAAAGAAGAGATTAGTGAAGTTTTGGGCAAGTCCAAGAAGTATCCAGTAAGGTTAGTGCACTAAACAAGCTTTCTTTCTTCTTTAACTAGTATAAGCATGTCAAACTAGGTTCAAATTGCATGAAATTAAAAAGAACACATGAGTATAAGGAACCCTAATTTTGGCAGCCATGAGGATTGTGAGAAATTGATAATTTTAATTGTTATGAAATGGTTAGTAAGGACATGTGACGAGTAAAGTTTAGTTAGATTATGAATTACAAGTGTTATGCTTGAATTGTGAAAAATTGAAGTTAGGGTTTTTGACCTAACTTTGGGAATTTTGCATATGACTTGAAAAATTTTAATTTTTAAACCTGAGTTACCCTAAGACATAAGGTAAAAATTCACATGAAGAACATCAGGCCTAAAATTGACTATAATATGCTCAAATGACTAGGTAAAGTCTAACTCCAGAATCTACCTGGTTCTGGAACCAAAAAGAGACAATAAACCAATTGTGGTTATTTGACCATAACTTGAGTTCTAAAACTCCAAATGACATGATTCAAAAATGAAAAAAAAGATAAGACATAGAGGAACAACTTCCATGAAGGAAGTGTGGCCAAACAGTGACCACATCGTGACCAATTTGCTTGGTGAAATTAAGACACCAAATCTGGACCTTGAGAAAGGTTCATAAAATGACTTGGTATATGATATGGAAGTAATCAAAATGGTTTGCTAAACACATAAGTCATATGAAAATACACTTGGGACCTATGTTCCCATTATAATGACATGAAAATGGCATGAAGCTTAGATAGTGCATGAAATGAAATAACAACATGATATGAACCCTTAATAATACATAGTATAAAATAATAAAATGATGAGTGCTTAATAATATTAATTTGCCCAAAGTATACCTAGACTTATGTATATGGCTTGGATCGATCGGTATACCAATTAGGGACTACAGATTACAGTACTGCCCACAGGAATTATCATTGATAGACAATATATGTCTGATATGGTTGTTCTACAGGCTTCATGCTTGCCTGTTGGCCATTGTGCCTATTATGATTTCTGGCTTTATGCCTGCCCACTGGCCTTGTACCTGACATGACAAATGCATACATGTTAGACATATGAATGTTTAACTAGTATACTCCCATGTATCCAGTCTTTATAGTTTGTTATAGGTTACTTGGGCACAGATATGAGTAATAAGCTTTAAAATTTAAATGATTACAGGAAAAGATCCCAGTAAATTAATATGCTCCTAAGGAGCAACCAAAGTTACGAATGACTCAAAATTTATGAAATTATACATAGAATAGTTACCTTCAATTATTCAGTATTTTTATTTTAAATTATGCACCACTAAGCGTTATGCTTAGCATGTTGATTTTTCCATCGCGTAGATAATGGAGACCACCACTAGCAGCAGTAGCAATAGAGCATAGATAGAGAGTTGATCAGATCTAGTAGAGTGTTAGTGTCACCTCAGCAGTCCATTTTGGTAGGGCTCATGTATATTTAGATTTTACATTTTGACTATTGTACATAAGTAAATGATGTAAATCATTTTGAAATATGTAATTAAAATTTTGGATTGTATATAATTTGTACATTATGGTATGTAAAGTTTATATGAATGAAATTAAATTTATTTTCTTGAAAATTTTATGAACAATGATATGATATGGAAAAGAATGAGATGGATGATATGTCATATAATATAAGATTTTTAACAGGTAAATAGTGGAACCTGCCATGTGCTAATAAAATAGAGGAGGCTCTGTCTGGGTCTCTATAAAAATGAATCGTGATAAAAAAAAAATTTCCACACATAGACAAATATGAATAAATAGAATTTAAATTAATACGGTATAAGACAAAACAAGATAGGGTGCTATGGTACCGAATGTGGCACACCTTGCTCGGCTATACTGTAGACGGGTAAGAGGTGTTACATTTAGTGGTATCAGAGCAAAGATTTAGATGGTCCTAGACCTAGATAGATAGAAAGAGATAGTATGTATAACATGCATGGGCCTTTATTTAGGAGTCGAGATGACACTAATGCAGATCTATTCTCTTCGTTTGTTTTATAGGATTAATGGAGTTTGATCCTTCAGAGGAAGGGTCTTATAGACCTGAGGAGGAGGAGATTGGTAGACATATACCTATTCGCAGTCAAGGGTGAGACAGGAGAGAGGAGTCATCTCAGGGTGCCGTTGGAAGGGCACAGCAGGCTCTTCTAAAGCAGATGACCCAGATGTTTCGCCAGTTTATCAAAGCCATCCCACAGCCACAGTCGTAGCCATAGTCACAACCAGTACAATGGTCCCCATTAGAGAAGTTAAGAAAGTATAGGGCCATCGACTTTAAGGGTACGAAGGAAGATGACCCAGCCGCTGCTGAGCATTGGCTAGAGCAGACTGAGAGGGTATTACAACAGTTACACTGCACCTCATAGTAGCAGTTGGAATGCACTTTGTTGTTACTAGAGGAGGACGCCTACCAGTGGTAGGTTATAGTGTCTAGAGTGGTACAGCCGATAGCGCTTACCTAGGACTTCTTCTCGGCTGAGTTCAAAAAGAAGTATATTAGTCATGTGTACTTAGACGCCAGAAGGAGAGAGTTCTTAACTTTAAGGCAGAAACAGTTAACGGTCTCTGAGTACGAGAGGGAGTTTAAAATTGGAATGATACAGAGAAGATTAGCATGGCCCCTGCATAAGGATGACACACACAAATCAAGAAATGGTCCAAATTTTCCCACAAGGCCTTAAGGTAGTGCCCCAGTGATTTCGTTGGACATGGCGAAGAAGCTCCTTAAAAGATGGGAAACACGTCCCATATCGGAATGGGAGTGGAAAGTGAAGATATATAAAATGGGGGAACTATTCACTAGAGGCGCCTTTTGTGGAATGGCCTGGAGAGTTGGAAGAACCCCAGGGTTAAGCATGCTCGCTTAAGAGAAATCCTGTAACGCCCTCACTTTACGTAGTCCATACATTCGACTACTCCGGTGACCTAATGTCGGTCCGAACAAGTTAGGATGTCTGGAACTGCACTTCAGTGATAATAAACAGGCATAAAATGAAGAAATAAATAAAAAGAAAATACAAGAAAAATTAAAGAAAAATAAAAGAGAAAAAGTGAAACTAAGTTAAACGAGCTAACACTAAAGTGATGGGTGAACACACCGGGAAGTTACGGCGTAGGCAATAGCTGACCCCGGGATCGCGGGGAACCCTCGGAATTAAGTTTCGAGACATAATTAAAGACTTATTAAAGTATAATTGACATTAGAAATGTCAAAGAAAATTAAAGAATTAGTACAAAGAAAAACAAAAAATTCAAAAAACTGATAAAAAGCAGTGTTACCAAAAAATCGGGAATGCAACCCGAAAAGGGGCATTTTGGTCATTTGACATCTAGAGTTGCCTTTTGACCTCAATGTCAATTAAAAATGAGTGATAACACACTTTGAAAATGTCATGAAAATTTAAAATTGTGGTACATAATATAAATGATGAAAGAAATGGGATATAAATTGGATAATTAAAACTTTAACGTATAATATTGATTAATCAAACTTAAGTGGAGCACTAAGGGATATTTAAACATATTGAGGGACATGTGTATGTCCACTAAACATTCATTTTCTGCATTCATCTTCTCCAGCTGAATTGAAGACCCAATTTTCCTCCATAGCCGAATTCTTCACAAGCTTCATACCTCTACCATTTTTAGCTCAAACCCTAAAGCTTTCTTCACTAACTTTGCTCCCCACATCACAAGGAAGAGATTGATGGTAATTTGAAGGGGATTAGTTGAGGTTTGATCAAGCTCCATAACAAGGTAAGTGCTAGTTTCTTAAAATTTCTTAAGTAAAAGTTGTGTTAAGCTTGAGACAAGTTAAATGGTTAAGAAATTGTGAGGAAATGTTTGAGTTTTGCTACACTATGATTTCGGAAGCCATGAAACTTGGTTTACTTGAGTTTGTTTTTTTACCTCAAATAGATGGGAATTAAGGGTGATTAACTCAAATTGAAGTGTATCAAGTTAATGCCCATGTATATGTATGTTAGTGCTTGAAATTAGGAGTTTAAAAAGGGAATTGAATACCTTAGTAAACTACCATGGTTGGCAGCTTGTAAACCCTTGAATTTGTATGTGAATTGATGAAAATTATTCATGAAATATGATAGAGTTGAATTGGGGGCAGTATGTGTGTATTTGTTATGGAAGTGTATGTGACAATTTGGTGAGTATGTATATTGAATTTGGGTTAGCTTATATGTTGAATATTAATGGAGTATTATGTACCTTGAAATCTTGAGTATTTTGCCCAATTTACTTTAGTAGAATTGTGTTGAATAAATATAGAAGTGCCAAGAATGAATATTGAAGTATTGGGAGGAGGAGGATTGCCAAATTGGGAGTGTAAATTCTCTTATGCAGGTTGTGATTGTTGGCAGTGTATAAATTAGGTTATAAGTGTAAAGTTGTGACTCCAATTGGTATGAGGCCAAATGGAGGTGAAAATAGACATAATATAGGCCAACTTTCATGTAGAAGTGTTGCTTAAATTCTTCTTAGAAGTGACCTAAAAGAATGACCTAATCCAGAATTGAAACTTTGAGAACCCAGAAATTGACCATATGAATAGTAGTTATTAAAATGACCATAACTCACTCAAAACTGGTCCAAATGACCTAAAATTTATACCATTGGAAAGCTTAGACATAGGGCTACAACTTTGGTGAAGACCACCAAGCCCAAAAATGCCAATTACCAAGTCAAAATGATCGCCAAAGTTGGGTTACAAAAATTGGCCGAATTGACTTTGACCTAAAAGTGACCCAGAATTGTCAAATAAGTGCAACTTCACCAGCATTAGTAAAATGACCATAACTTCGTCCAGAAAACTCCAAATGACCTAAAATCAGTGCCAAAAATTCAATAAGACATAGACTTACAAAATTGGTAATTGGACCAAAACTCAGAAACCAAGAGAAATAGGTCAATTAGTTTGATTAAGTTGATGTATAAAATCTGAAATTGGTACAATTGACTATTAAGTCCAGAAAATTCAAATAGGCATATCTCCCACAAGAAATCTCTCAATGTAATGAACCAAACAAATCTGGAAAGCTAAGAAAGAGACCTAAAACTTTGTTTTAGACAACTTGCTCAAATTATAAATTTATAAGATCAGAATTTAAGGTCAAAGCCATTGACCTAATTAAGGACCATGCCAATATAAGACCTTTGAGTCCAAGTCAATAATTTGGCTATAAATAATTCTATAAGACTTGACATATGACACCCCTTACTCATCTACAGTGTAGCCGAGCAAGACATGTCACATTTGGTGCCGGAGCACCCTATCTTATCTTACTTTATTCTTTTAATAATTTGTTCTCGTTATATTTTAATATCAATTATTTTTCGACGGAGAAACTAGCATAGTTTCTCCTATTTTATTATCGTTTGGTGTATTTCAATATTTACCTGTTTAAAAATCTTAACAATATTTTCCATACAAAAATTAATCCATACTCATATCATCATTTCAAAAATCATTATGTAATTCAAATCCATACTTATTGGTGCAAATTCATTCATGCTTATTATATATATCAAAATTCTCAATTTCATTAGTTTACATAATTTGCAAACTAATTGCATTAATTTATAATTTACATCAGGTGCATATTACATATAATTTCCTATTTTTCATTACAACATAATAAATAATTATAATTCACAAATTACATAATATAACTAATATGAGCCTTATCTACATGCATTGCTGAGGAGGTGACAACCTTGAATAGTTCAGACACTTCTGCAGATCAAAACTCCAAAATCCCTATTTAATATTTGCTTGGCTTTACCTTCAGTACCTGAGCGAAGGAAATAAATCCATCACGCTAAGCATTTCTGCTTAGTAGTGTAATAATATAACAAGAAAATAATATACAAACAAAGAAAGAAATTGATCAAAATTTGGATACTCTGGAGTTTAATCTAATTTCATATAATACTTCTAGTATTAACTATCCTTTGTTCTTATTTATTCCTTTTCAGAAGCGCTCAATTCTTTCATAATAATTAAATTTTAATATCGTTCCAATTCATTTCAATTATTTTTTTCTGCTAAATAACTAATCTAATTTATTTTAATTATTCTTACTCATTTATTTAATTACTAATATTTTCAGTTGCTAATATTCTTATGATATTAACTCTTCCTAGCATTTTGTTGATCATTTTCTTGATAATTTTTGAGCCTCTTTTTATTGTAATCATTCTTGTTCTTGATCTTGATATTTAATTTCCTTTTAATAATCAATTCAATTACAATTATACTTTTCCATGCCCAAGTAACCTATACAAATTGACTGGACTGGATAAATGGGTAAACTAGCATTGAGTACCAGGTACCTCAGGCCGTCACACCATCAATCACAATGTGTCTCCCGGTGTGCAGACAGAATGGCTAATAAGCCATAAAAGCAATAAGGCATAAAGCCAAGTATAACATCATAATCAGTATAGCCATAGGCTATCATATCACAAAATGGCATGAAGCCATATGTAGTACTGCTATCAAAACCCTATTGGCATGCCAACCTATCCAAACCAATCACATTAGGCCTATTAGGGCATATTACAAAGTTATTTCTTGAATATTTGTGCTTAACATGTAAGGTTACTATTCATTTAGTCATTTGAGTCAAAATATTGACTTTCTCATGTATAATAGTTACATAAGTTTTAATCACATAGATTTACTATATTTTGGTTCCCAAAAGTGTTGGCATTAGTTGCCAATCCATACTTCTAACCAATGGAGAATAAATTCAAATTTTAGTTTTTGGGTGCTATAGTTCACTATTCCATTAGGCCATTCTACAGTGAGAATTTGATCAAGTGTTCTTAATCAAAGTTGTTCTTTATTATGTCTAGTTACAGTTCACTTTTTGAATCATCCCATTTGGAGTTTTTTAGCTCAAGTTATGGCCATTTCACCATAACTGGTCGGATTGCCTTTACCCAGAATTTCTGGGCAATTTTTGGTTCTGCCAGATTTGGTAGTCCAAATTTTGCTAGCAATTTCATTTAGTAAGTCTAGAATTTAAGTTTGTGTTCTCCATGAAAGTTGTTCTAAATTGCCTCAGATTTCCATTGATATAAATTTCAGGTCAATTGGACCTTTCTACACTGAGTTATGACCAATTGAATGAACACTGTTCATTTGATCATTTTGCCCAGGCAGAATTAGTGCTACTCGGATTTGGTTAATTTTTAGGGCATCCTAAGTTTAGTTTCTGGACAAAGTTCCTTCACCAAAATTGTGGCATTATGTATCTAGTTTCACCTCCAATTGGCCTTACACCAATTGGAGCTACACAAGTTCAGTTAAGGCTCTCCAAACACACTGGACTCTAGGAGTCTAGACTGCAACACACAAGGTAGCTTACACTTTTCAACATTCAATGACTCAATTCACTTCATATTAAGTTTAAAACTTTCCAAATGGTCACTAATTGGCCATTAATATGTTCATACACTATTGTATGAGCAAACCCTAATTTGGTTCAAACCCTAATTTGTTAAAATTACAAATCTCATGCAAGTTCATTCAATTTCAATTTTATTCATATATATACACTTTAAGTAACATAAATATACAAGTTTAATTTAATCAAATACTTCAAAACCTTAACCCTTTCTAAGGGACTGAAATTTCCACTTCCTCCTTAAACCTAGATTCCTTTCCTTTTTGATAAAGTTTTAACTTCCATCAACTATTTGGTAAGATTCAAATAACAATTTTAAGGTTTCATGGCACATACCCAACCTCCATTCCCTTGGCACCATTCACTCAATTTCCTCATGTCACTCATTTCTGGACCTGAAATGGGTCTCCACCTTATTAATTTCTACATGTAACTTCATTAAATCAAAGCATTCTTAATCATTTTTCCTCTAAAATTTCTAGCTCATGCAATATACATGTTACTAGAATGAATAGTGCACTTAGTGCACAATCAGCATGCAGAAACAGGGTGCAAAAATAATCACTATAATTTATAGAAATAAGATTTCAAGACAATATTTTCCAGAAATCAACCTTCATATGTCTAACTCAATCTCCAATTGGAATCACATCAAAATCAGATCAGAAATTGCAGAACTAATTAAAAAGGCGCAACCTGTCCAGAATCAAGTACATGCAGGATAGTAGTAAGGAAATGTAAAAATATCACCTAGTAGCTACCACAATTAGCTCTTGGCCATAACTACAAGGTTTTAGAGCATTCAATAAGCGTTTCAGGGACTCAAGAATCACATCATTTTGAGTTTTGTGGCTCCAGTTATGATTTATTGAAGGTGGCTATCCTGTAGTAGGAAATCAGCAGAACAGAGTCCACATCTGAGCAATAAAATGTTTTGTCCTCAAACCCTAACCTAACATTAGAATCAGGTCTGACATAAAACTACAAAGTTTTAGAACATTCCTTAAGGTTTCTTTTGACATAAAAATCACCCTGATCTGAGATCCCTAACTCCAGTTATGAATTTTTAAATTTTACTATTCATGCATATACTGTATAGATTCCAGATTTTCACTCATCTACAAGTTCCTATGGCACCTACTTGTAGGATTTACTAATTTCTTCCATAAAACACATAAATAAACAAAAGTTAAAGAACTAAACTTGGTTGAAAATCCAGCTAGTCACTCCCTTTTGCTTCTAATCTCTCAAGCTAGGTCAAAAATCAAGTTTTTGTGTTTGATGATTGAGAAAATATGAATGATTTTGATGGGAAATTGGAGCTTCAAAAAGCATCCATGGAGGAAACCTCTAGAAGTGATTCGGCACATGAACCAAATGAGGAAGATGAGCTGATTTGGTTCTAATTAATCTCTTTTTAATTGGGTTTTAGTGGCTTGTTGCAAGATGATTGGGTGGAAATGGTTTAAAGACATCTTGTGATGTTAAAATTCATATTTTCATCCATTTTTCAATTAAATTTTTAGCAATATTTATTCACATTTTAGATCATAATAATTATTGACTTAATTGGACAAGTCGGCCAAAAATCATCTCTAAAGACGAAATGACCAAAATGCCCTCCGTTTGGCTTATTGAGCCAAAATCATTTGTACAGATCGAAAATTTTTTCTAAGCCTTTTCTTGGCATTCTAATGCCATAGAAACCTCAATGACTCTTTTTTGGAGTCTCAAAAATTATTTCATGAATTTTCTCCTGGGTTTAGGGCTCCTAGTTGCGAGAACTGTAACTTCCCACTGGATTACCTATCGCTAGGGCACTGGCTCATTTAACTTGGTTGTATTTTATTTCTAAAATTTTTCCTAATTTTTTCTTATTATTATTTGAGTTATTTATGACTCCTCACTTTAGTCTAAATATTTTTCTAGATGTTCTAGCTATCCGGACCGACACCGATCATCGGAATAGTAGAATGTAAGGAATTGCTACAGTGAGTGTGTTATATGAAAAATTACAAGTAAAATTTCTGATTGACCCTAAGACATAGGCCAATAATACTTATGAAGAATGCTAGACCTCAATGTGATTACAAACAGTCCAAATAAATTAGTAAAGTCAGAACCGAAAATGCCTAATAAGGAAGTTAAAATTTAACTTTCACCTAGTTATGGTAAAATAACCATAACTTAAGTTATACAACTCCAAATGGAGTGATTCAAAAAGGAAATTAAAGAAGACACAATGAGAAACAATTTAATGAAGAGAAATCTGTTAAATTTACACTGTAGCTTAGGCCAATAGACAGTAAACATTAGTCACAAAATCTGAATAATTGCAATAAAATGCAATAAGCTTTAAAATGAAATTGGCAACATATGTCAACATGTGAGGAATGAAAAATGGAACATATTAGTGACATTAAAACTAATTCACCTAGTGTACGTTATAGGTTGACTAATGAAAGGAATAGTATTAATAAAATTTAATTATTGAACCTTATTATTAGAAATAATTTAAATGAGTACTAAAACACTTTAAATTGTGTGTTTCAGTTAGAAAAGACACTGGGAAGGGAAAAGACCCACTAAGTCAAGTCTAAGAGGTGACTCATCAAAGGTTTGTGCACAACTAGTTTTTAATTGATTTTGTTCTGAAAATTTCATATGACTAAATGACGTATTTTTCTTATGTGTTATGTTTATCAAGTATTGGATTTAATTCAATGATTATTGAAATTGCTATAGTATGTATGAATTTAGCTTTGTGAAATGGTATTTCAACAAGTATTAAGCATTATTATGGATTGAATAAATTATGTTTTGGAAAATTGTGATATAATATGTTTTGAATTATGATGGACAATTTGCATGGAAAAATACAAATTTATGTTTTGAATTGTGATGAGCATAAAAATTATTAGATATTAGAATTGACTTTGAATCGAATTGTGTTGTGATTTATGCTTACAAAAAGGACAAAGAGATTTATGATATTTTTTTATATCTCACTATAGATGCTTGACTAGGTTATTACATGTCTCTCTCATTTGTTAAGAAGACAATGGAGTTAGCTTTATTTTGATTACCATGGTACGTGCACAAGCTTAGATTCTCCTCTTATTAGAGGCTAGATCCAAGTTTTTTTTTTTTTTTTTTTTATGCCCTTTCGGAAGTTTCATTATTGTGGTGTGTACTGTGCACGATGATTCGACCTCCCTGACCATAGGGAGTTAGAATCCTGATTCGACCTCCCCGACCATAAGGAGTTAGAATCACCCCAGAGATGGCCCTTTCAGATTAGTCTTGCATAGTTAGTGAGATAAAGAATGGTTTTTAAATAGTAAAGAATTTCGATTTCAAATGGGATTTATGCATAATTGATTTTATTGGAATTAATCTTTATTGTCATAAATTGCTGGAATTATCTTAAATGTTTAGTTGTGATTTGATAAATTGAATTTCATGATCAAAGTCATTTTATACAAATGATTTACATTATTGGCAATGAATATTTTGATTTTTGGAATTTGATGAGTATCCAGATTTCTAAATTATTTGCTGTAATTTTGCTAAGGTATATTATATTATGTTTTAAGTTATAGTTGTGCACCATTGAGTTCACCACTCAGCAATAGCTTTGTATGCTATCGCAGGTGAAAGTAAGGATAGAGCAACTGAGTGAGAATTCCTGTAGCTGCGCTTTGAAGACACATTCAGATTATCTCCAGGTATATCATAGGTATACCCATGTAACATCCTTACTTTAGCTAGTCCGTACAGTCTACTGTTCTGGTGACCAGTGTCAGTCCGGACAGCTAGAACATCCAGAAAAATATTTAAACTAAAGTGAGGAACCATAATTAACTCAAACATTAATAAGAAAAATTTAGGAAAAATTCTAGAAATAAAATACAACCAAGTTAAATGAGTCGGTGCCCTAGCGATGGGTAACCTAGTGGGAAGTTGTGGTTCTCGCAACTAGGAGCCCTAGACCTGAGGGAAAATTCATAAAATAATTTTTGGGACTCCAGAGAAGGGTCATTAAGGTTTCTATGACATTAGAATGCTAAGAAAATGCTCAGAAAATTTTTTCAATCGGTACAGACAATTTTAGTCTGTTAAGCCAAATGGAGGGCATTTTGGTCATTTCGCCTTCAGAGGTATTTTTGGCTGACTTGTCCAGTTAAGTAAATAATTATTATGACACAAAATATGAATAAATATTACTAAAAATTGAATTGAAATTTGGTAAAAAAGAAAAGAAAGAAAAAGAAGTTAAATTGGGAATTATGATGTCAAGCTTATGTAATAAAGAGTTTCCACCCAATCACCACTTAACAAAATGACTTAAGAGATAAAAGGGACACAAAATAAGATAACAACAAAGAAGAAAATTCCAGCAGCCATTTTTCTTTCCAAACCAACGGGAATATTAGAGAAAGAGAAAGAGAAGAGAAACTCCATGGAAGCTTAGGAGAGCTTGAAATCACCCACTAAATTACCTTGAAACTCCACTTTGTCTTCACAAAAAATTGTTCATACATCTTGGGCAAGCTAAAGACAGTAAAAGGAAATAGAAAAGGAGCTTTGATAAGCTTGGAATTTACTTCATTAAAGGTTAGTGACTAAACTCGCTCATTCTCTTTTGATTCATGTTAAAGGAGTAGAGTGGAATGTAAATTTGCATGAAAATTAAAAATATACCATGTGTAAACTTTTCTTAAAATTCCAGCAGCCTTGGGCTTGGTAGGGTTTTGAAGATTTGCTTAAATTAAAATTATAACACCCCTATTTGTATAGCCTGGTATATTTCACTGTTCCGGTGACCGGTGTCGGTCCGGACAATTAAGGGGATTAGAACTATACTTAAGACAACTAGAGAAATCATAAACACAAATA